>NW_028227338.1:459366-579346 GCF_978045245.1 Mus caroli
ATGAGTGAGTTGCACTGAAAAACTTAGAATATAAGAAACGAACAGTGTAGTACATAGTATATGAGTGAGTTGCACTGAAAAACTTAGAATATAAGAAACGCACATTGTAGTACATAGTATATGAGTGAGTTGCACTGAAAAACTTAGAATTTAAGAAACGCACAGTGTACTACATAGTATATGAGTGAGTTGCACTGAAAAAGTTAGAATATAAGAAACGCACAGTGTAGTACATAGTATATGAGTGAGTTGCACTGAAAAACTTAGAATTTACTGAAAAACACGCATTACACGAAATGCACTGTGTAGTACATAGTATATGAGTGAGTTGCACTGAAAAACTTAGAATATAAGAAACGCACAGTGTAGTACATAGTATATGAGTGAGTTGCACTGAAAAACTTAGAATTTACTGAAAAACCCGCATTACACGAAAATGCACAGTGTAGTACATAGTATATGAGTGAGTTGCACTGAAAAACTTAGAATATAAGAAACGCACAGTGTAGTACATAGTATATGAGTGAGTTGCACTGAAAAACTAAGAATATAAGAAACGCACATTGTAGTACATAGTATACTGAGTGAGTTGCACTGAAAAACTTAGAATTTAAGAAACGCACAGTGTAGTACATAGTATATGAGTGAGTTGCACTGCAAAACTTAGAATATAAGAAACGCACATTGTAGTACATAGTATATGAGTGAGTTGCACTGAAAAACTTAGAATTTAAGAAACGCACAGTGTACTACATAGTATATGAGTGAGTTGCACTGAAAAAGTTAGAATATAAGAAACGCACAGTGTAGTACATAGTATATGAGTGAGTTGCACTGAAAAACTTAGAATTTACTGAAAAACCCGCATTACACGAAATGCACAGTGTAGTACATAGCATATGAGTGAGTTGCACTGAAAAACTTAGAATATAAGAACGCACAGTGTAGTACATAGTATATGAGTGAGTTGCACTGAAAAACTTAGAATTTACTGAAAAACCCGCATTACACGAAATGCACAGTGTAGTACATAGTATATGAGTGAGTTGCACTGAAAAACTTAGTATATAGAAACGCACAGTGTAGTACATAGTATATGAGTGAGTTGCACTGAAAAACTAAGAATATAAGAAACGCACATTGTAGTACATAGTATATGAGTGAGTTGCACTGAAAAACTTAGAATTTAAGAAACGCACAGTGTAGTACAAAGTATATGAGTGAGTTGCACTGCAAAACTTAGAATATAAGAAACGCACAGTGTAGTACATAGTATATGCGTGAGTTGCACTGAAAAAGTTAGAATATAAGAATCGCACAGTGTAGTACATAGTATATGAGTGAGTTGCACTGAAAAACTTAGAATTTACTGAAAAACCCGCATTACACGAAATTGCACAGTGTAGTACAATAGTATATGAGTGAGTTGCACTGAAAACTTAGAATATAAGAAACGCACAGTGTAGTACATAGTATATGAGTGAGTTGCACTGAAAAACTTAGAATATAAGAAACGCACAGTGTAGTACATAGTATATGAGTGAGTTGCACTGAAAAACTTAGAATTTAAGAAACGCACAGTGTAGTACATAGTATATGAGTGAGTTTGCACTGAAAAACTTAGAATATAAGCAACGCACAGTGTAGTACATAGTATATGAGTGAGTTGCACTGAAAAACTTAGAATATAAGAAACGCACAGTGTAGTACATAGTATATGAGTGAGTTACACTGAAAAACTTAGAATTTAAGAAACGCACAGTGTAGTACATAGTATATGAGTGAGTTGCACTGCAAACATAGAATATAAGAAACGCACAGTGTAGTACATAGTATATGAGTGAGTTGCACTGAAAAACTTAGAATATAAGAAACGCACAGTGTAGTACATAGTATATGAGTGAGTTGCACTGAAAAACTTAGAATTTACTGAAAAACCCGCATTACACGAAATGCACAGTGTAGTACATAGTCTATGAGTGACTTGCACTGAAAAACTTAGAATATAAGAAACGCACAGTGTAGTACATAGTATATGAGTGAGTTGCACTGAAAAATTTAGAATATTAGAAACGCACAGTGTAGTACTTAGTATATGAGTGACTTGCAGTGAAAAACTTAGAAAATAAGAAACGCACAGTGTAGTACATAGTATATGAGTGAGTTGCTCTGAAAAACTTAGAATATAAGAAATGCACAGTGTAGTACATAGTATATGAGTGAGTTGCACTGAAAAACTTAGAATATAAGAAACGCACAGTGTAGTACATAGTATATGAGTGAGTTGCACTGAAAAACTTAGAATATAAGAAATGCACAGTGTAGTACATAGTATATGAGTGAGTTGCACTGAAAAACTTAGAATATAAGAAACGCACATTGTAGTACATAGTATATGAGTGAGTTGCACTGAAAAACTTAGAATTTAAGAAACGCACAGTGTAGTACATAGTATATGAGTGAGTTGCACTGCAAAAGTTAGAATATAAGAAACGCACAGTGTAGTACATAGTATATGAGTGAGTTGCACTGAAAAAGTTAGAATATAAGAAACGCACAGTGTAGTACATAGTATATGAGTGAGTTGCACTGAAAAACTTAGAATTTACTGAAAAACCCGCATTACACGAAATGCACAGTGTAGTACATAGTATATGAATGAGTTGCACTGAAAAACTTAGAATATAAGAAACGCACAGTGTAGTACATAGTATATGAGTGAGTTGCACTGAAAAACTTAGAATATAAGCAACGCACAGTGTAGTACATAGTATATGAGTGAGTTGCACTGAAAAACTTAGAATATAAGAAACTCACAGTGTAGTACATAGTATATGGAGTGAGTTGCACTGAAAAACTTAGAATATAAGAAACGCACAGTGTAGTACATAGTATATGAGTGAGTTGCACTTAAAAACTTAGAATATAAGAAACGCACAGTGTAGTACATAGTATATGAGTGAGTTGCACTGAAAAACTTAGAATTAAGAAACGCACAGTGTAGTACATAGTATATGAGTGAGTTGCGTGAAAAACTTAGAATATAAGCAACGCACAGTGTAGTACATAGTATATGAGTGAGTTGCACTGAAAAACTTAGAATATAAGAAACGCACAGTGTAGTACATAGTATATGAGTGAGTTGCACTGAAAAACTTAGAATTTAAGAAACGCACAGTGTAGTACATAGTATATGAGTGAGTTGCACTTAAAAACTTAGAATATAAGCACGCACAGTGTAGTACATAGTATATGAGTGAGTTGCACTGAAAAACTTAGAATATAAGAAACTCACAGTGTAGTACATAGTATATGAGTGAGTTGCACTGAAAAACTTAGAATATAAGAAACGCACAGTGTAGTACATAGTATATGAGTGAGTTGCACTGAAAAACTTAGAATATAAGAAACGCACAGTGTAGTACATAGTATATGAGTGAGTTGCACTGAAAAACTTAGAATATAAGAAACGCACATTGTAGTACATAGTATATGAGTGAGTTGCACTGAAAAACTTAGAATTTAAGAAACGCACAGTGTACTACATAGTATATGAGTGAGTTGCACTGAAAAAGTTAGAATATAAGAAACGCACAGTGTAGTACATAGTATATGAGTGAGTTGCACTGAAAAACTTAGAATTTACTGAAAAACCCGCATTACACGAAATGCACAGTGTAGTACATAGTATATGAGTGAGTTGCACTGAAAAACTTAGAATATAAGAAACGCACAGTGTAGTACATAGTATATGAGTGAGTTGCACTGAAAAACTTAGGAATTTACTGAAAAACCCGCATTACACGAAATGCACAGTGTAGTACATAGTATATGAGTGAGTTGCACTGAAAAACTTAGAATATAAGAAACGCACAGTGTAGTACATAGTATATGAGTGAGTTGCACTGAAAAACTAAGAATATAAGAAACGCACATTGTAGTACATAGTATATGAGTGAGTTGCACTGAAAAACTTAGAATTTAAGAAACGCACAGTGTAGTAACATAGTATATGAGTGAGTTGCACTGCAAAACTTAGAATATAAGAAACGCACAGTGTAGTACATAGTATATGAGTGAGTTGCACTGAAAAAGTTAGAATATAAGAAACGCACAGTGTAGTACATAGTATATGAGTGAGTTGCACTGAAAAACTTAGAATTTACTGAAAAACCCGCATTACACGAAATGCACAGTGTAGTACATAGTATATGAGTGAGTTGCACTGAAAAACTTAGAATATAAGAAACGCACAGTGTAGTACATAGTATATGAGTGAGTTGCACTGAAAAACTTAGAATATAAGAAACGCACAGTGTAGTACATAGTATATGAGTGAGTTGCACTGAAAAACTTAGAATTTAAGAAACGCACAGTGTAGTACATAGTATATGAGTGAGTTGCACTGAAAAACTTAGAATATAAGAAACGCACAGTGTAGTACATAGTATATGAGTGAGTTGCACTGAAAAACTTAGAATATAAGAAACGAACAGTGTAGTACATAGTATATGAGTGAGTTGCACTGAAAAACTTAGAATATAAGAAACGCACATTGTAGTACATAGTATATGAGTGAGTTGCACTGAAAAACTTAGAATTTAAGAAACGCACAGTGTACTACATAGTATATGAGTGAGTTGCACTGAAAAAGTTAGAATATAAGAAACGCACAGTGTAGTACATAGTATATGAGTGAGTTGCACTGAAAAACTTAGAATTTACTGAAAAACACGCATTACACGAAATGCACTGTGTAGTACATAGTATATGAGTGAGTTGCACTGAAAAACTTAGAATATAAGAAACGCACAGTGTAGTACATAGTATATGAGTGAGTTGCACTGAAAAACTTAGAATTTACTGAAAAACCCGCATTACACGAAATGCACAGTGTAGTACATAGTATATGAGTGAGTTGCACTGAAAAACTTAGAATATAAGAAACGCACAGTGTAGTACATAGTATATGAGTGAGTTGCACTGAAAAACTAAGAATATAAGAAACGCACATTGTAGTACATAGTATATGAGTGAGTTGCACTGAAAAACTTAGAATTTAAGAAACGCACAGTGTAGTACATAGTATATGAGTGAGTTGCACTGCAAAACTTAGAATATAAGAAACGCACATTGTAGTACATAGTATATGAGTGAGTTGCACTGAAAAACTTAGAATTTAAGAAACGCACAGTGTACTACATAGTATATGAGTGAGTTGCACTGAAAAAGTTAGAATATAAGAAACGCACAGTGTAGTACATAGTATATGAGTGAGTTGCACTGAAAAACTTAGAATTTACTGAAAAACCCGCATTACACGAAATGCACAGTGTAGTACATAGCATATGAGTGAGTTGCACTGAAAAACTTAGAATATAAGAAACGCACAGTGTAGTACATAGTATATGAGTGAGTTGCACTGAAAAACTTAGAATTTACTGAAAAACCCGCATTACACGAAATGCACAGTGTAGTACATAGTATATGAGTGAGTTGCACTGAAAAACTTAGTATATAAGAAACGCACAGTGTAGTACATAGTATATGAGTGAGTTGCACTGAAAAACTAAGAATATAAGAAACGCACATTGTAGTACATAGTATATGAGTGAGTTGCACTGAAAAACTTAGAATTTAAGAAACGCACAGTGTAGTACAAAGTATATGAGTGAGTTGCACTGCAAAACTTAGAATATAAGAAACGCACAGTGTAGTACATAGTATATGCGTGAGTTGCACTGAAAAAGTTAGAATATAAGAATCGCACAGTGTAGTACATAGTATATGAGTGAGTTGCACTGAAAAACTTAGAATTTACTGAAAAACCCGCATTACACGAAATGCACAGTGTAGTACATAGTATATGAGTGAGTTGCACTGAAAAACTTAGAATATAAGAAACGCACAGTGTAGTACATAGTATATGAGTGAGTTGCACTGAAAAACTTAGAATATAAGAAACGCACAGTGTAGTACATAGTATATGAGTGAGTTGCACTGAAAAACTTAGAATTTAAGAAACGCACAGTGTAGTACATAGTATATGAGTGAGTTGCACTGAAAAACTTAGAATATAAGCAACGCACAGTGTAGTACATAGTATATGAGTGAGTTGCACTGAAAAACTTAGAATATAAGAAACGCACAGTGTAGTACATAGTATATGAGTGAGTTACACTGAAAAACTTAGAATTTAAGAAACGCACAGTGTAGTACATAGTATATGAGTGAGTTGCACTGCAAAACATAGAATATAAGAAACGCACAGTGTAGTACATAGTATATGAGTGAGTTGCACTGAAAAACTTAGAATATAAGAAACGCACAGTGTAGTACATAGTATATGAGTGAGTTGCACTGAAAAACTTAGAATTTACTGAAAAACCCGCATTACACGAAATGCACAGTGTAGTACATAGTCTATGAGTGACTTGCACTGAAAAACTTAGAATATAAGAAACGCACAGTGTAGTACATAGTATATGAGTGAGTTGCACTGAAAAATTTAGAATATTAGAAACGCACAGTGTAGTACTTAGTATATGAGTGACTTGCAGTGAAAAACTTAGAAAATAAGAAACGCACAGTGTAGTACATAGTATATGAGTGAGTTGCTCTGAAAAACTTAGAATATAAGAAATGCACAGTGTAGTACATAGTATATGAGTGAGTTGCACTGAAAAACTTAGAATATAAGAAACGCACAGTGTAGTACATAGTATATGAGTGAGTTGCACTGAAAAACTTAGAATATAAGAAATGCACAGTGTAGTACATAGTATATGAGTGAGTTGCACTGAAAAACTTAGAATATAAGAAACGCACATTGTAGTACATAGTATATGAGTGAGTTGCACTGAAAAACTTAGAATTTAAGAAACGCACAGTGTAGTACATAGTATATGAGTGAGTTGCACTGCAAAAGTTAGAATATAAGAAACGCACAGTGTAGTACATAGTATATGAGTGAGTTGCACTGAAAAAGTTAGAATATAAGAAACGCACAGTGTAGTACATAGTATATGAGTGAGTTGCACTGAAAAACTTAGAATTTACTGAAAAACCCGCATTACACGAAATGCACAGTGTAGTACATAGTATATGAATGAGTTGCACTGAAAAACTTAGAATATAAGAAACGCACAGTGTAGTACATAGTATATGAGTGAGTTGCACTGAAAAACTTAGAATATAAGCAACGCACAGTGTAGTACATAGTATATGAGTGAGTTGCACTGAAAAACTTAGAATATAAGAAACTCACAGTGTAGTACATAGTATATGAGTGAGTTGCACTGAAAAACTTAGAATATAAGAAACGCACAGTGTAGTACATAGTATATGAGTGAGTTGCACTTAAAAACTTAGAATATAAGAAACGCACAGTGTAGTACATAGTATATGAGTGAGTTGCACTGAAAAACTTAGAATTTAAGAAACGCACAGTGTAGTACATAGTATATGAGTGAGTTGCGTGAAAAACTTAGAATATAAGCAACGCACAGTGTAGTACATAGTATATGAGTGAGTTGCACTGAAAAACTTAGAATATAAGAAACGCACAGTGTAGTACATAGTATATGAGTGAGTTGCACTGAAAAACTTAGAATATAAGAAACGCACAGTGTAGTACATAGTATATGAGTGAGTTGCACTGAAAAACGTAGAATATAAGAAACGCACAGTGTAGTACATAGTATATGAGTGAGTTGCACTGAAAAAGTTAGAAAATAAGAAACGCACAGTGTAGTACATAGTATATGAGTGAGTTGCTCTGAATAACTTAGAATATAAGAAATGCACAGTGTAGTACATAGTATATGAGTGAGTGCACTGAAAAACTTAGAATATAAGAAACGCACAGTGTAGTACATAGTATATGAGTGAGTTACACTGAAAAACTTAGAATTTAAGAAACGCACAGTGTAGTACATAGTATATGAGTGAGTTGACTGCAAAACATAGAATATAAGAAACGCACAGTGTAGTACATAGTATATGAGTGAGTTGCACTGAAAAACTTAGAATATAAGAAACGCACAGTGTAGTACATAGTATATGAGTGAGTTGCACTGAAAAACTTAGAATTTACTGAAAAACCCGCATTACACGAAATGCACAGTGTAGTACATAGTATATGAGTGAGTTGCACTGCAAAACTTAGAATATAAGAAACGCACAGTGTAGTACATAGTATATGAGTGAGTTGCACTGAAAAAGTTAGAATATAAGAAACGCACAGTGTAGTACATAGTATATGAGTGAGTTGCACTGAAAAACTTAGAATTTACTAAAAAACCCGCATTACACGAAATGCACAGTGTAGTACATAGTATATGAGTGAGTTGCACTGAAAAACTTAGAATATAAGAAACGCACAGTGTAGTATATAGTATATGAGTGAGTTGCACTGAAAAACTTAGAATTTAAGAAACGCACAGTGTAGTACATAGTATATGAGTGAGTTGCACTGAAAAACTTAGAATATAAGCAACGCACAGTGTAGTACATAGTATATGAGTGAGTTGCACTGAAAAACTTAGAATATAAGAAACTCACAGTGTAGTACATAGTATATGAGTGAGTTGCACTGAAAAACTTAGAATATAAGAAACGCACAGTGTAGTACATAGTATATGAGTGAGTTGCACTGAAAAACTTAGAATATAAGAAACGCACAGTGTAGTACATAGTATATGAGTGAGTTGCACTGAAAAACTTAGAATATAAGAAACGCACATTGTAGTACATAGTATATGAGTGAGTTGCACTGAAAAACTTAGAATTTAAGAAACGCACAGTGTAGTACATAGTATATGAGTGAGTTGCACTGAAAAAGTTAGAATATAAGAAACGCACAGTGTAGTACATAGTATATGAGTGAGTTGCACTGAAAAACTTAGAATTTACTGAAAAACCCGCATTACACGAAATGCACAGTGTAGTACATAGTATATGAGTGAGTTGCACTGAAAAACTTAGAATATAAGACACGCACATTGTAGTATATAGTATATGAGTGAGTTGCACTGAAAAACTTAGAATATAAGAAACGCACAGTGTAGTACATAGTATATGTGAGTTGCACTGAAAAACTTAGAAAATAAGAAACGCACAGTGTAGTACATAGTATATGAGTGAGTTGCTCTGAAAAACTTAGAATATAAGAAATGCACAGTGTAGTACATAGTATATGAGTGAGTTGCACTGAAAATCTTAGAATATAAGAAACGCACAGTGTAGTACATAGTATATGAGTGAGTTGCACTGAAAAACTTAGAATATAAGAAATGCACAGTGTAGTACATAGTATATGAGTGAGTTGCACTGAAAAACTTAGAATATAAGAAACGCACATTGTAGTACATAGTATATGAGTGAGTTGCACTGAAAAACTTAGAATATAAGAAACGCACAGTGTAGTACATATTATATGTGTTAGTTGCACTGCAAAACTTAGAATATAAGAAACGCACAGTGTAGTACATAGTATATGAGTGAGTTGCACTGAAAAAGTTAGAATATAAGAAACGCACAGTGTAGTACATAGTATATGAGTGAGTTGCACTGAAAAACTTAGAATTTACTGAAAAACCCGCATTACACGAAATGCACAGTGTAGTACATAGTATATGAGTGAGTTGCACTGAAAAACTTAGAATATAAGAAACGCACAGTGTAGTACATAGTATATGAGTGAGTTGCACTGAAAAACTTAGAATATAAGAAACGCACAGTGTAGTACATACTATATGAGTGAGTTGCACTGAAAAACTTAGAATTTAAGAAACGCACAGTGTAGTACATAGTATATGAGTGAGTTGCACTGAAAAACTTAGAATATAAGCAACGCACAGTGTAGTACATAGTATATGAGTGAGTTGCACTGAAAAACTTAGAATATAAGAAACGCACAGTGTAGTACATAGTATATGAGTGAGTTGCACTGAAAAACTTAGAATATAAGAAACGCACAGTGTAGTACATAGTATATGAGTGAGTTGCACTGAAAAACTTAGAATATAAGAAACGCACAGTGTAGTACATAGTATATGAGTGAGTTGCACTGAAAAACTTAGAAAATAAGAAACGCACAGTGTAGTACATAGTATATGAGTGAGTTGCTCTGAATAACTTAGAATATAAGAAATGCACAGTGTAGTACATAGTATATTAGTGAGTTGCACTGAAAAACTTAGAATATAAGAAACGCACAGTGTAGTACATAGTATATGAGTGAGTTACACTGAAAAACTTAGAATTTAAGAAACGCACAGTGTAGTACATAGTATATGAGTGAGTTGCACTGCAAAACATAGAATATAAGAAACGCACAGTGTAGTACATAGTATATGAGTGAGTTGCACTGAAAAACTTAGAATATAAGAAACGCACAGTGTAGTACATAGTATATGAGTGAGTTGCACTCAAAAACTTAGAATTTACTGAAAAACCCGCATTACACGAAATGCACAGTGTAGTACATAGTATATGAGTGAGTTGCACTGAAAAACTTAGAATATAAGAAACGCACAGTGTAGTACATAGTATATGAGTGAGTTGCACTGAAAAACTTAGAATATAAGAAACGCACAGTGTAGTACATAGTATATGAGTGACTTGCACTGAAAAACTTAGAAAATAAGAAACGCACAGTGTAGTACATAGTATATGAGTGAGTTGCTCTGAAAAACTTAGAATATAAGAAATGCACAGTGTAGTACATAGTATATGAGTGAGTTGCACTGAAAAACTTAGAATATAAGAAACGCACAGTGTAGTACATAGTATATGAGTGAGTTGCACTGAAAAACTTAGAATATAAGAAACGCACAGTGTAGTACATAGTATATGAGTGAGTTGCACTGAAAAACTTAGAATATAAGAAATGCACAGTGTAGTACATAGTATATGAGTGAGTTGCACTGAAAAACTTAGAATATAAGAAACGCACAGTGTAGTACATAGTATATGAGTGAGTTGCACTGAAAAACTTAGAATATAAGAAACGCACATTGTAGTACATAGTATATGATTGAGTTGCACTGAAAAACTTAGAATATAAGAAACGCACAGTGTAGTACATATTATATGAGTTAGTTGCACTGCAAAACTTAGAATATAAGAAACGCACAGTGTAGTACATAGTATATGAGTGAGTTGCACTGAAAAAGTTAGAATATAAGAAACGCACAGTGTAGTACATAGTATATGAGTGAGTTGCACTGAAAAACTTAGAATTTACTGAAAAACCTGCATTACACGAAATGCACAGTGTAGTACATAGTATATGAGTGAGTTGCACTGAAAAACTTAGAATATAAGAAACGCACAGTGTAGTACATAGTATATGAGTGAGTTGCACTGAAAAACTTAGAATATAAGAAACGCACAGTGTAGTACATAGTATATGAGTGAGTTGCACTGAAAAACTTAGAATTTAAGAAACGCACAGTGTAGTACATAGTATATGAGTGAGTTGCACTGAAAAACTTAGAATATAAGCAACGCACAGTGTAGTACATAGTTTATGAGTGAGTTGCACTGAAAAACTTAGAATATAAGAAACGCACAGTGTAGTACATAGTATATGAGTGAGTTGCACTGAAAAACTTAGAATATAAGAAACGCACAGTGTAGTACATAGTATATGAGTGAGTTGCACTGAAAAACTTAGAATATAAGAAACGCACAGTGTTGTACATAGTATATGAGTGAGTTGCACTGAAAAACTTAGAAAATAAGAAACGCACAGTGTAGTACATAGTATATGAGTGAGTTGCTCTGAATAACTTAGAATATAAGAAATGCACAGTGTAGTACATAGTATATGAGTGAGTTGCACTGAAAAACTTAGAATATAAGAAACGCACAGTGTAGTACATAGTATATGAGTGAGTTACACTGAAAAACTTAGAATTTAAGAAACGCACAGTGTAGTACATAGTATATGAGTGAGTTGCACTGAAAAACTTAGAATTTACTGAAAAACCCGCATTACACGAAATGCACAGTGTAGTACATAGTATATGAGTGAGTTGCACTGAAAAACTTAGAATATAAGAAACGCACAGTGTAGTACATAGTATATGAGTGAGTTGCACTGAAAAACTTAGAATATAAGAAACGCACAGTGTAGTACATAGTATATGAGTGAGTTGCACTGAAAAACTTAGAATTTAAGAAACGCACAGTGTAGTACATAGTATATGAGTGAGTTGCACTGAAAAACTTAGAATATAAGCAACGCACAGTGTAGTACATAGTATATGAGTGAGTTGCACTGAAAAACTTAGAATATAAGAAACGCACAGTGTAGTACATAGTATATGAGTGAGTTGCACTGAAAAACTTAGAATATAAGAAACGCACAGTGTAGTACATAGTATATGAGTGAGTTGCACTGAAAAACTTAGAATATAAGAAACGCACAGTGTAGTACATAGTATATGAGTGAGTTGCACTGAAAAACTTAGAAAATAAGAAACGCACAGTGTAGTACATAGTATATGAGTGAGTTGCTCTGAATAACTTAGAATATAAGAAATGCACAGTGTAGTACATAGTATATGAGTGAGTTGCACTGCAAAACTTAGAATATAAGAAACGCACAGTGTAGTACATAGTATATGAGTGAGTTGCACTGAAAAAGTTAGAATATAAGAAACGCACAGTGTAGTACATAGTATATGAGTGAGTTGCACTGAAAAACTTAGAATTTACTAAAAAACCCGCATTACACGAAATGCACAGTGTAGTACATAGTATATGAGTGAGTTGCACTGAAAAACTTAGAATATAAGAAACGCACAGTGTAGTACATAGTATATGAGTGAGTTGCACTGAAAAACTTAGAATTTAAGAAACGCACAGTGTAGTACATAGTATATGAGTGAGTTGCACTGAAAAACTTAGAATATAAGCAACGCACAGTGTAGTACATAGTATATGAGTGAGTTGCACTGAAAAACTTAGAATATAAGAAACTCACAGTGTAGTACATAGTATATGAGTGAGTTGCACTGAAAAACTTAGAATATAAGAAACGCACAGTGTAGTACATAGTATATGAGTGAGTTGCACTGAAAAACTTAGAATATAAGAAACGCACAGTGTAGTACATAGTATATGAGTGAGTTGCACTGAAAAACTTAGAATATAAGAAACGCACATTGTAGTACATAGTATATGAGTGAGTTGCACTGAAAAACTTAGAATTTAAGAAACGCACAGTGTAGTACATAGTATATGAGTGAGTTGCACTGAAAAAGTTAGAATATAAGAAACGCACAGTGTAGTACATAGTATATGAGTGAGTTGCACTGAAAAACTTAGAATTTACTGAAAAACCCGCATTATACGAAATGCACAGTGTAGTACATAGTATATGAGTGAGTTGCACTGAAAAACTTAGAATATAAGAAACGCACAGTGTAGTATATAGTATATGAGTGAGTTGCACTGAAAAACTTAGAATATAAGAAACGCACAGTGTAGTACATAGTATATGAGTGAGTTGCACTGAAAAACTTAGAAAATAAGAAACGCAGTGTAGTACATATTATATGAATGAGTTGCTCTGAAAAACTTAGAATATAAGAAATGCACAGTGTAGTACATAGTATATGAGTGAGTTGCACTGAAAAACTTAGAATATAAGAAACGCACAGTGTAGTACATAGTATATGAGTGAGTTGCACTGAAAAACTTAGAATATAAGAAATGCACAGTGTAGTACATAGTATATGAGTGAGTTGCACTGAAAAACTTAGAATATAAGAAACGCACATTGTAGTACATAGTATATGAGTGAGTTGCACTGAAAAACTTAGAATATAAGAATCGCACTGTGTAGTACATATTATATGAGTTAGTTGCACTGCAAAACTTAGAATATAAGAAACGCACAGTGTAGTACATAGTATATGAGTGAGTTGCACTGAAAAAGTTAGAATATAAGAAACGCACAGTGTAGTACATAGTATATGAGTGAGTTGCACTGAAAAACTTAGAATTTACTGAAAAACCCGCATTACACGAAATGCACAGTGTAGTACATAGTATATGAGTGAGTTGCACTGAAAAACTTAGAATATAAGAAACGCACAGTGTAGTACATAGTATATGAGTGAGTTGCACTGAAAAACTTAGAATATAAGAAACGCACAGTGTAGTACATAGTATATGAGTGAGTTGCACTGAAAAACTTAGAATTTAAGAAACGCACAGTGTAGTACATAGTATATGAGTGAGTTGCACTGAAAAACTTAGAATATAAGAAACGCACAGTGTAGTACATAGTATATGAGTGAGTTGCACTGAAAAACTTAGAATATAAGAAACGCACAGTGTAGTACATAGTATATGAGTGAGTTGCACTGAAAAACTTAGAATATAAGAAACGCACAGTGTAGTACATAGTATATGAGTGAGTTGCACTGAAAAACTTAGAATATAAGAAACGCACAGTGTAGTACATAGTATATGAGTGAGTTGCACTGAAAAACTTAGAAAATAAGAAACGCACAGTGTAGTACATAGTATATGAGTGACTTGCACTGAAAAACTTAGAAAATAAGAAACGCACAGTGTAGTACATAGTATATGAGTGAGTTGCTCTGAAAAACTTAGAATATAAGAAATGCACAGTGTAGTACATAGTATATGAGTGAGTTGCACTGAAAAACTTAGAATATAAGAAACGCACAGTGTAGTACATAGTATATGAGTGAGTTGCACTGAAAAACTTAGAATATAAGAAACGCACAGTGTAGTACATAGTATATGAGTGAGTTGCACTGAAAAACTTAGAATATAAGAAATGCACAGTGTAGTACATAGTATATGAGTGAGTTGCACTGAAAAACTTAGAATATAAGAAACGCACAGTGTGTACATAGTATATGAGTGAGTTGCACTGAAAAACTTAGAATATAAGAAACGCACATTGTAGTACATAGAATATGAGTTAGTTGCACTGAAAAACTTAGAATATAAGAAACGCACAGTGTAGTACATATTATATGAGTTAGTTGCACTGCAAAACTTAGAATATAAGAAACGCACAGTGTGTTACATAGTATATGAGTGAGTTGCACTGAAAAAGTTAGAATATAAGAAACGCACAGTGTAGTACATAGTATATGAGTGAGTTGCACTGAAAAACTTAGAATTTACTGAAAAACCCGCATTACACGAAATGCACAGTGTAGTACATAGTATATGAGTGAGTTGCACTGAAAAACTTAGAATATAAGAAACACACAGTGTAGTACATAGTATATGAGTGAGTTGCACTGAAAAACTTAGAATATAAGAAACGCACAGTGTAGTACATAGTATATGAGTGAGTTGCACTGAAAAACTTAGAATTTAAGAAACGCACAGTGTAGTACATAGTATATGAGTGAGTTGCACTGAAAAACTTAGAATATAAGAAACGCACAGTGTAGTACATAGTATATGAGTGAGTTGCACTGAAAAACTTAGAATATAAGAAACGCACAGTGTAGTACATAGTATATGAGTGAGTTGCACTGAAAAACTTAGAAAATAAGAAACGCACAGTGTAGTACATAGTATATGAGTGAGTTGCTCTGATTAACTTAGAATATAAGAAATGCACAGTGTAGTACATAGTATATGAGTGAGTTGCACTGCAAAACTTAGAATATAAGAAACGCACAGTGTAGTACATAGTATATGAGTGAGTTGCACTGAAAAAGTTAGAATATAAGAAACGCACAGTGTAGTACATAGTATATGAGTGAGTTGCACTGAAAAACTTAGAATTTACTAAAAAACCCGCATTACACGAAATGCACAGTGTAGTACATAGTATATGAGTGAGTTGCACTGAAAAACTTAGAATATAAGAAACGCACAGTGTAGTACATAGTATATGAGTGAGTTGCACTGAAAAACTTAGAATTTAAGAAACGCACAGTGTAGTACATAGTATATGAGTGAGTTGCACTGAAAAACTTAGAATATAAGAAACGCACAGTGTAGTACATATTATATGAGTTAGTTGCACTGCAAAACTTAGAATATAAGAAACGCACAGTGTAGTACATAGTATATGAGTGAGTTGCACTGAAAAAGTTAGAATATAAGAAACGCACAGTGTAGTACATAGTATATGAGTGAGTTGCACTGAAAAACTTAGAATTTACTGAAAAACCTGCATTACACGAAATGCACAGTGTAGTACATAGTATATGAGTGAGTTGCACTGAAAAACTTAGAATATAAGAAACGCACAGTGTAGTACATAGTATATGAGTGAGTTGCACTGAAAAACTTAGAATATAAGAAACGCACAGTGTAGTACATAGTATATGAGTGAGTTGCACTGAAAAACTTAGAATTTAAGAAACGCACAGTGTAGTACATAGTATATGAGTGAGTTGCACTGAAAAACTTAGAATATAAGCAACGCACAGTGTAGTACATAGTTTATGAGTGAGTTGCACTGAAAAACTTAGAATATAAGAAACGCACAGTGTAGTACATAGTATATGAGTGAGTTGCACTGAAAAACTTAGAATATAAGAAACGCACAGTGTAGTACATAGTATATGAGTGAGTTGCACTGAAAAACTTAGAATATAAGAAACGCACAGTGTTGTACATAGTATATGAGTGAGTTGCACTGAAAAACTTAGAAAATAAGAAACGCACAGTGTAGTACATAGTATATGAGTGAGTTGCTCTGAATAACTTAGAATATAAGAAATGCACAGTGTAGTACATAGTATATGAGTGAGTTGCACTGAAAAACTTAGAATATAAGAAACGCACAGTGTAGTACATAGTATATGAGTGAGTTACACTGAAAAACTTAGAATTTAAGAAACGCACAGTGTAGTACATAGTATATGAGTGAGTTGCACTGAAAAACTTAGAATATAAGAAACGCACAGTGTAGTACATAGTATATGAGTGAGTTGCACTGAAAAACTTAGAATATAAGAAACGCACAGTGTAGTACATAGTATATGAGTGAGTTGCACTGAAAAACTTAGAATTTACTGAAAAACCCGCATTACACGAAATGCACAGTGTAGTACATAGTATATGAGTGAGTTGCACTGAAAAACTTAGAATATAAGAAACGCACAGTGTAGTACATAGTATATGAGTGAGTTGCACTGAAAAACTTAGAATATAAGAAACGCACAGTGTAGTACATAGTATATGAGTGAGTTGCACTGAAAAACTTAGAATTTAAGAAACGCACAGTGTAGTACATAGTATATGAGTGAGTTGCACTGAAAAACTTAGAATATAAGCAACGCACAGTGTAGTACATAGTATATGAGTGAGTTGCACTGAAAAACTTAGAATATAAGAAACGCACAGTGTAGTACATAGTATATGAGTGAGTTGCACTGAAAAACTTAGAATATAAGAAACGCACAGTGTAGTACATAGTATATGAGTGAGTTGCACTGAAAAACTTAGAATATAAGAAACGCACAGTGTAGTACATAGTATATGAGTGAGTTGCACTGAAAAACTTAGAAAATAAGAAACGCACAGTGTAGTACATAGTATATGAGTGAGTTGCTCTGAATAACTTAGAATATAAGAAATGCACAGTGTAGTACATAGTATATGAGTGAGTTGCACTGCAAAACTTAGAATATAAGAAACGCACAGTGTAGTACATAGTATATGAGTGAGTTGCACTGAAAAAGTTAGAATATAAGAAACGCACAGTGTAGTACATAGTATATGAGTGAGTTGCACTGAAAAACTTAGAATTTACTAAAAAACCCGCATTACACGAAATGCACAGTGTAGTACATAGTATATGAGTGAGTTGCACTGAAAAACTTAGAATATAAGAAACGCACAGTGTAGTACATAGTATATGAGTGAGTTGCACTGAAAAACTTAGAATTTAAGAAACGCACAGTGTAGTACATAGTATATGAGTGAGTTGCACTGAAAAACTTAGAATATAAGCAACGCACAGTGTAGTACATAGTATATGAGTGAGTTGCACTGAAAAACTTAGAATATAAGAAACGCACAGTGTAGTACATAGTATATGAGTGAGTTGCACTGAAAAACTTAGAAAATAAGAAACGCACAGTGTAGTACATAGTATATGAGTGAGTTGCACTGAAAAACTTAGAATATAAGAAACGCACAGTGTAGTACATAGTATATGAGTGAGTTGCACTGAAAAACTTAGAATATAAGAAACGCACATTGTAGTACATAGTATATGAGTGAGTTGCACTGAAAAACTTAGAATTTAAGAAACGCACAGTGTAGTACATAGTATATGAGTGAGTTGCACTGAAAAAGTTAGAATATAAGAAACGCACAGTGTAGTACATAGTATATGAGTGAGTTGCACTGAAAAACTTAGAATTTACTGAAAAACCCGCATTATACGAAATGCACAGTGTAGTACATAGTATATGAGTGAGTTGCACTGAAAAACTTAGAATATAAGAAACGCACAGTGTAGTATATAGTATATGAGTGAGTTGCACTGAAAAACTTAGAATATAAGAAACGCACAGTGTAGTACATAGTATATGAGTGAGTTGCACTGAAAAACTTAGAAAATAAGAAACGCAGTGTAGTACATATTATATGAATGAGTTGCTCTGAAAAACTTAGAATATAAGAAATGCACAGTGTAGTACATAGTATATGAGTGAGTTGCACTGAAAAACTTAGAATATAAGAAACGCACAGTGTAGTACATAGTATATGAGTGAGTTGCACTGAAAAACTTAGAATATAAGAAATGCACAGTGTAGTACATAGTATATGAGTGAGTTGCACTGAAAAACTTAGAATATAAGAAACGCACATTGTAGTACATAGTATATGAGTGAGTTGCACTGAAAAACTTAGAATATAAGAATCGCACTGTGTAGTACATATTATATGAGTTAGTTGCACTGCAAAACTTAGAATATAAGAAACGCACAGTGTAGTACATAGTATATGAGTGAGTTGCACTGAAAAAGTTAGAATATAAGAAACGCACAGTGTAGTACATAGTATATGAGTGAGTTGCACTGAAAAACTTAGAATTTACTGAAAAACCCGCATTACACGAAATGCACAGTGTAGTACATAGTATATGAGTGAGTTGCACTGAAAAACTTAGAATATAAGAAACGCACAGTGTAGTACATAGTATATGAGTGAGTTGCACTGAAAAACTTAGAATATAAGAAACGCACAGTGTAGTACATAGTATATGAGTGAGTTGCACTGAAAAACTTAGAATTTAAGAAACGCACAGTGTAGTACATAGTATATGAGTGAGTTGCACTGAAAAACTTAGAATATAAGAAACGCACAGTGTAGTACATAGTATATGAGTGAGTTGCACTGAAAAACTTAGAATATAAGAAACGCACAGTGTAGTACATAGTATATGAGTGAGTTGCACTGAAAAACTTAGAATATAAGAAACGCACAGTGTAGTACATAGTATATGAGTGAGTTGCACTGAAAAACTTAGAATATAAGAAACGCACAGTGTAGTACATAGTATATGAGTGAGTTGCACTGAAAAACTTAGAAAATAAGAAACGCACAGTGTAGTACATAGTATATGAGTGACTTGCACTGAAAAACTTAGAAAATAAGAAACGCACAGTGTAGTACATAGTATATGAGTGAGTTGCTCTGAAAAACTTAGAATATAAGAAATGCACAGTGTAGTACATAGTATATGAGTGAGTTGCACTGAAAAACTTAGAATATAAGAAACGCACAGTGTAGTACATAGTATATGAGTGAGTTGCACTGAAAAACTTAGAATATAAGAAACGCACAGTGTAGTACATAGTATATGAGTGAGTTGCACTGAAAAACTTAGAATATAAGAAATGCACAGTGTAGTACATAGTATATGAGTGAGTTGCACTGAAAAACTTAGAATATAAGAAACGCACAGTGTGTACATAGTATATGAGTGAGTTGCACTGAAAAACTTAGAATATAAGAAACGCACATTGTAGTACATAGAATATGAGTTAGTTGCACTGAAAAACTTAGAATATAAGAAACGCACAGTGTAGTACATATTATATGAGTTAGTTGCACTGCAAAACTTAGAATATAAGAAACGCACAGTGTGTTACATAGTATATGAGTGAGTTGCACTGAAAAAGTTAGAATATAAGAAACGCACAGTGTAGTACATAGTATATGAGTGAGTTGCACTGAAAAACTTAGAATTTACTGAAAAACCCGCATTACACGAAATGCACAGTGTAGTACATAGTATATGAGTGAGTTGCACTGAAAAACTTAGAATATAAGAAACACACAGTGTAGTACATAGTATATGAGTGAGTTGCACTGAAAAACTTAGAATATAAGAAACGCACAGTGTAGTACATAGTATATGAGTGAGTTGCACTGAAAAACTTAGAATATAAGAAACGCACAGTGTAGTACATAGTATATGAGTGAGTTGCACTGAAAAACTTAGAAAATAAGAAACGCACAGTGTAGTACATAGTATATGAGTGAGTTGCTCTGATTAACTTAGAATATAAGAAATGCACAGTGTAGTACATAGTATATGAGTGAGTTGCACTGCAAAACTTAGAATATAAGAAACGCACAGTGTAGTACATAGTATATGAGTGAGTTGCACTGAAAAAGTTAGAATATAAGAAACGCACAGTGTAGTACATAGTATATGAGTGAGTTGCACTGAAAAACTTAGAATTTACTAAAAAACCCGCATTACACGAAATGCACAGTGTAGTACATAGTATATGAGTGAGTTGCACTGAAAAACTTAGAATATAAGAAACGCACAGTGTAGTACATAGTATATGAGTGAGTTGCACTGAAAAACTTAGAATTTAAGAAACGCACAGTGTAGTACATAGTATATGAGTGAGTTGCACTGAAAAACTTAGAATATAAGCAACGCACAGTGTAGTACATAGTATATGAGTGAGTTGCACTGAAAAACTTAGAATATAAGAAACTCACAGTGTAGTACATAGTATATGAGTGAGTTGCACTGAAAAACTTAGAATATAAGAAACGCACAGTGTAGTACATAGTATATGAGTGAGTTGCACTGAAAAACTTAGAATATAAGAAACGCACAGTGTAGTACATAGTATATGAGTGAGTTGCACTGAAAAACTTAGAATATAAGAAACGCACATTGTAGTACATAGTATATGAGTGAGTTGCACTGAAAAACTTAGAATTTAAGAAACGCACAGTGTAGTACATAATATATGAGTGAGTTGCACTGAAAAACTTAGAATATAAGAAACGCACAGTGTAGTACATAGTATATGAGTGAGTTGCACTGAAAAACTTAGAATTTACTGAAAAACCCGCATTACACGAAATGCACAGTGTAGTACATAGTATATGAGTGAGTTGCACTGAAAAACTTAGAATATAAGAAACGCACAGTGTAGTATATAGTATATGAGTGAGTTGCACTGAAAAACTTAGAATATAAGAAACGCACAGTGTAGTACATAGTATATGAGTGAGTTGCACTGAAAAACTTAGAAAATAAGAAACGCACAGTGTAGTACATAGTATATGAGTGAGTTGCTCTGAAAAACTTAGAATATAAGAAATGCACAGTGTAGTACATAGTATATGAGTGAGTTGCACTGAAAAACTTAGAATATAAGAAACGCACAGTGTAGTACATAGTATATGAGTGAGTTGCACTGAAAAACTTAGAATATAAGAAATGCACAGTGTAGTACATAGTATATGAGTGAGTTGCACTGAAAAACTTAGAATATAAGACACGCACATTGTAGTACATAGTATATGAGTGAGTTGCACTGAAAAACTTAGAATATAAGAAACGCACAGTGTAGTACATATTATATGAGTTAGTTGCACTGCAAAACTTAGAATATAAGAAACGCACAGTGTAGTACATAGTATATGAGTGAGTTGCACTGAAAAAGTTAGAATATAAGAAACGCACAGTGTAGTACATAGTATATGAGTGAGTTGCACTGAAAAACTTAGAATTTACTGAAAAACCCGCATTACACGAAATGCACAGTGTAGTACATAGTATATGAGTGAGTTGCACTGAAAAACTTAGAATATAAGAAACGCACAGTGTAGTACATAGTATATGAGTGAGTTGCACTGAAAAACTTAGAATATAAGAAACGCACAGTGTAGTACATAGTATATGAGTGAGTTGCACTGAAAAACTTAGAATTTAAGAAACGCACAGTGTAGTACATAGTATATGAGTGAGTTGCACTGAAAAACTTAGAATATAAGAAACGCACAGTGTAGTACATAGTTTATGAGTGAGTTGCACTGAAAAACTTAGAATATAAGAAACGCACAGTGTAGTACATAGTATATGAGTGAGTTGCACTGAAAAACTTAGAATATAAGAAACGCACAGTGTAGTACATAGTATATGAGTGAGTTGCACTGAAAAACTTAGAATATAAGAAACGCACAGTGTAGTACATAGTATATGAGTGAGTTGCACTGAAAAACTTAGAAAATAAGAAACGCACAGTGTAGTACATAGTATATGAGTGAGTTGCTCTGAATAACTTAGAATATAAGAAATGCACAGTGTAGTACATAGTATATTAGTGAGTTGCACTGAAAAACTTAGAATATAAGAAACGCACAGTGTAGTACATAGTATATGAGTGAGTTACACTGAAAAACTTAGAATTTAAGAAACGCACAGTGTAGTACATAGTATATGAGTGAGTTGCACTGCAAAACATAGAATATAAGAAACGCACAGTGTAGTACATAGTATATGAGTGAGTTGCACTGAAAAACTTAGAATATAAGAAACGCACAGTGTAGTACATAGTATATGAGTGAGTTGCACTGAAAAACTTAGAATTTACTGAAAAACCCGCATTACACGAAATGCACAGTGTAGTACATAGTATATGAGTGAGTTGCACTGAAAAACTTAGAATATAAGAAACGCACAGTGTAGTACATAGTATATGAGTGAGTTGCACTGAAAAACTTAGAATATAAGAAACGCACAGTGTAGTACATAGTATATGAGTGACTTGCACTGAAAAACTTAGAAAATAAGAAACGCACAGTGTAGTACATAGTATATGAGTGAGTTGCTCTGAAAAACTTAGAATATAAGAAATGCACAGTGTAGTACATATTATATGAGTGAGTTGCACTGAAAAACTTAGAATATAAGAAACGCACAGTGTAGTACATAGTATATGAGTGAGTTGCACTGAAAAACTTAGAATATAAGAAACGCACAGTGTAGTACATAGTATATGAGTGAGTTGCACTGAAAAACTTAGAATATAAGAAATGCACAGTATAGTACATAGTATATGAGTGAGTTGCACTGAAAAACTTAGAATATAAGAAATGCACAGTGTAGTACATAGTATATGAGTGAGTTGCACTGAAAAACTTAGAATATAAGAAACGCACATTGTAGTACATAGTATATGAGTGAGTTGCACTGAAAAACTTAGAATATAAGAAACGCACAGTGTAGTACATATTATATGAGTTAGTTGCACTGCAAAACTTAGAATATAAGAAACGCACAGTGTAGTACATAGTATATGAGTGAGTTGCACTGAAAAAGTTAGAATATAAGAAACGCACAGTGTAGTACATAGTATATGAGTGAGTTGCACTGAAAAACTTAGAATTTACTGAAAAACCCGCATTACACGAAATGCACAGTGTAGTACATAGTATATGAGTGAGTTGCACTGAAAAACTTAGAATATAAGAAACGCACAGTGTAGTACATAGTATATGAGTGAGTTGCACTGAAAAACTTAGAATATAAGAAACGCACAGTGTAGTACATAGTATATGAGTGAGTTGCACTGAAAAACTTAGAATTTAAGAAACGCACAGTGTAGTACATAGTATATGAGTGAGTTGCACTGAAAAACTTAGAATATAAGCAACGCACAGTGTAGTACATAGTTTATGAGTGAGTTGCACTGAAAAACTTAGAATATAAGAAACGCACAGTGTAGTACATAGTATATGAGTGAGTTGCACTGAAAAACTTAGAATATAAGAAACGCACAGTGTAGTACATAGTATATGAGTGAGTTGCACTGAAAAACTTAGAAAATAAGAAACGCACAGTGTAGTACATAGTATATGAGTGAGTTGCTCTGAATAACTTAGAATATAAGAAATGCACAGTGTAGTACATAGTATATGAGTGAGTTGCACTGAAAAACTTAGAATATAAGAAACGCACAGTGTAGTACATAGTATATGAGTGAGTTACACTGAAAAACTTAGAATTTAAGAAACGCACAGTGTAGTACATAGTATATGAGTGAGTTGCACTGCAAAACATAGAATATAAGAAACGCACAGTGTAGTACATAGTATATGAGTTAGTTGCACTGAAAAACTTAGAATATAAGAAACGCACAGTGTAGTACATAGTATATGAGTGAGTTGCACTGAAAAACTTAGAATTTACTGAAAAACCCGCATTACACGAAATGCACAGTGTAGTACATAGTATGAGTGAGTTGCACTGAAAAACTTAGAATATAAGAAACGCACAGTGTAGTACATAGTATATGAGTGAGTTGCACTGAAAAACTTAGAATATAAGAAACGCACAGTGTAGTACATAGGATATGAGTGACTTGCACTGAAAAACTTAGAAAATAAGAAACGCATAGTGTAGTACATAGTATATGAGTGAGTTGCTCTGAAAAACTTAGAATATAAGAAATGCACAGTGTAGTACATAGTATATGAGTGAGTTGCACTGAAAAACTTAGAATATAAGAAACGCACAGTGTAGTACATAGTATATGAGTGAGTTGCACTGAAAAACTTAGAATATAAGAAACGCACAGTGTAGTACATAGTATATGAGTGAGTTGCACTGAAAAACTTAGAATATAAGAAATGCACAGTGTAGTACATAGTATATGAGTGAGTTGCACTGAAAAACTTAGAATATAAGAAACGCACAGTGTAGTACATAGTATATGAGTGAGTTGCACTGAAAAACTTAGAATATAAGAAACGCACATTGTAGTACATAGAATATGAGTGAGTTGCACTGAAAAACTTAGAATATAAGAAACGCACAGTGTAGTACATATTATATGAGTTAGTTGCACTGCAAAACTTAGAATATAAGAAACGCACAGTGTGTTACATAGTATATGAGTGAGTTGCACTGAAAAAGTTAGAATATAAGAAACGCACAGTGTAGTACATAGTATATGAGTGAGTTGCACTGAAAAACTTAGAATTTACTGAAAAACCCGCATTACACGAAATGCACAGTGTAGTACATAGTATATGAGTGAGTTGCACTGAAAAACTTAGAATATAAGAAACCACAGTGTAGTACATAGTATATGAGTGAGTTGCACTGAAAAACTTAGAATATAAGAAACGCACAGTGTAGTACATAGTATATGAGTGAGTTGCACTGAAAAACTTAGAATTTAAGAAACGCACAGTGTAGTACATAGTATATGAGTGAGTTGCACTGAAAAACTTAGAATATAAGCAACGCACAGTGTAGTACATAGTATATGAGTGAGTTGCACTGAAAAACTTAGAATATAAGAAACGCACAGTGTAGTACATAGTATAGGAGTGAGTTGCACTGAAAAACTTAGAATATAAGAAACGCACAGTGTAGTACGTAGTATATGAGTGAGTTGCACTGAAAAACTTAGAATATAAGAATCGCACAGTGTAGTACATAGTATATGAGTGAGTTGCACTGAAAAACTTAGAATATAAGCAACGCACAGTGTAGTACATAGTATATGAGTGAGTTGCACTGAAAAACTTAGAATATAAGAAACGCACAGTGTAGTACATAGTATATGAGTGAGTTGCACTGAAAAACTTAGAATATAAGAAACGCACAGTGTAGTACGTAGTATATGAGTGAGTTGCACTGAAAAACTTAGAATTTAAGAAACGCACAGTGTAGTACATAGTATATGAGTGAGTTGCACTGAAAAAGTTAGAATATAAGAAACGCACAGTGTAGTACATAGTATATGAGTGAGTTGCACTGAAAAACTTAGAATATAAGAAATGCACAGTGTAGTACATAGTATATGAGTGAGTTGCACTGAAAAACTTAGAATTTACTGAAAAACCCGCATTACACGAAATGCACAGTGTAGTACATAGTATATGAGTGAGTTGCACTGAAAAACTTAGAATATAAGAATCGCACAGTGTAGTACATAGTATATGAGTGAGTTGCACTGAAAAACTTAGAATATAAGCAACGCACAGTGTAGTACATAGTATATGAGTGAGTTGCACTGAAAAACTTAGAATATAAGAAACGCACAGTGTAGTACGTAGTATATGAGTGAGTTGCACTGAAAAACTTAGAATATAAGAAACGCACAGTGTAGTACGTAGTATATGAGTGAGTTGCACTGAAAAACTTAGAATTTAAGAAACGCACAGTGTAGTACGTAGTATATGAGTGAGTTGCACTGAAAAACTTAGAATATAAGAAACGCACAGTGTAGTACATAGTATATAAGTGAGTTGCACTGAAAAACTTAGAATATAAGAAACGCACAGTGTAGTACATAGTATATGAGTGAGTTGCTCTGAATAACTTAGAATATAAGAAATGCACAGTGTAGTACATAGTATATGAGTGAGTTGCACTGAAAAACTTAGAATATAAGAAACGCACAGTGTAGTACATAGTATATGAGTGAGTTACACTGAAAAACTTAGAATTTAAGAAACGCACAGTGTAGTACATAGTATATGAGTGAGTTGCACTGCAAAACATAGAATATAAGAAACGCACAGTGTAGTACATAGTATATGAGTGAGTTGCACTGAAAAACTTAGAATATAAGAAACGCACAGTGTAGTACATAGTATATGAGTGAGTTGCACTGAAAAACTTAGAATTTACTGAAAAACCCGCATTACACGAAATGCACAGTGTAGTACATAGTATATGAGTGAGTTGCACTGAAAAACTTAGAATATAAGAAACGCACAGTGTAGTACATAGTATATGAGTGAGTTGCACTGAAAAACTTAGAATTTACTGAAAAACCCGCATTACACGAAATGCACAGTGTAGTACATAGTATATGAGTGAGTTGCACTGAAAAACTTAGAATATAAGAAACGCACAGTGTAGTACATAGTATATGAGTGAGTTGCACTGAAAAACTAAGAATATAAGAAACGCACATTGTAGTACATAGTATATGAGTGAGTTGCACTGAAAAACTTAGAATTTAAGAAACGCACAGTGTAGTACATAGTATATGAGTGAGTTGAACTGCAAAACTTAGAATATAAGAAACGCACAGTGTAGTACATAGTATATGAGTGAGTTGCACTGAAAAACTTAGAATATAAGAAACGCACAGTGTAGTACATAGTATATGAGTGAGTTGCACTGAAAAACTTAGAATTTACTGAAAAACCCGCATTACACGAAATGCACAGTGTAGTACATAGTATATGAGTGAGTTGCACTGAAAAACTTAGAATATAAGAAACGCACAGTGTAGTACATAGTATATGAGTGAGTTGCACTGAAAAACTTAGAATATAAGAAACGCACAGTGTAGTACATAGTATATGAGTGAGTTGCACTGAAAAACTTAGAATTTAAGAAACGCACAGTGTAGTACATAGTATATGAGTGAGTTGCACTGAAAAACTTAGAATATAAGCAACGCACAGTGTAGTACATAGTATATGAGTGAGTTGCACTGAAAAACTTAGAATATAAGAAACGCACAGTGTAGTACGTAGTATATGAGTGAGTTGCACTGAAAAACTTAGAATATAAGAAACGCACAGTGTAGTACATAGTATATGAGTGAGTTGCACTGAAAAACTTAGAATATAAGCAACGCACAGTGTAGTACATAGTATATGAGTGAGTTGCACTGAAAAACTTAGAATATAAGAAACGCACAGTGTAGTACATAGTATATGAGTGAGTTGCACTGAAAAACTTAGAATATAAGAAACGCACAGTGTAGTACGTAGTATATGAGTGAGTTGCACTGAAAAACTTAGAATATAAGAAACGCACAGTGTAGTACATAGTATATGAGTGAGTTGTACTGAAAAACTTAGAAAATAAGAAACGCACAGTGTAGTACATAGTATATGAGTGAGTTGCTCTGAATAACTTAGAATATAAGAAATGCACAGTGTAGTACATAGTATATGAGTGAGTTGCACTGAAAAACTTAGAATATAAGAAACGCACAGTGTAGTACATAGTATATGAGTGAGTTACACTGAAAAACTTAGAATTTAAGAAACGCACAGTGTAGTACATAGTATATGAGTGAGTTGCACTGCAAAACATAGAATATAAGAAACGCACAGTGTAGTACATAGTATATGAGTGAGTTGCACTGAAAAACTTAGAATATAAGAAACGCACAGTGTAGTACATAGTATATGAGTGAGTTGCACTGAAAAACTTAGAATTTACTGAAAAACCCGCATTACACGAAATGCACAGTGTAGTACATAGTATATGAGTGAGTTGCACTGAAAAACTTAGAATATAAGAAACGCACGTTGTAGTACATAGTATATGAGTGAGTTGCACTGAAAAACTTAGAATTTACTGAAAAACCCGCATTACACGAAATGCACAGTGTAGTACATAGTATATGAGTGAGTTGCACTGAAAAACTTAGAATATAAGAAACGCACAGTGTAGTACATAGTATATGAGTGAGTTGCACTGAAAAACTAAGAATATAAGAAACGCACATTGTAGTACATAGTATATGAGTGAGTTGCACTGAAAAACTTAGAATTTAAGAAACGCACAGTGTAGTACATAGTATATGAGTGAGTTGCACTGCAAAACTTAGAATATAAGAAACGCACAGTGTAGTACATAGTATATGAGTGAGTTGCACTGAAAAACTTAGAATATAAGAAACGCACAGTGTAGTACATAGTATATGAGTGAGTTGCACTGAAAAACTTAGAATTTACTGAAAAACCCGCATTACACGAAATGCACAGTGTAGTACATAGTATATGAGTGAGTTGCACTGAAAAACTTAGAAAATAAGAAACGCACAGTGTAGTACATAGTATATGAGTGAGTTGCACTGAAAAACTTAGAATATAAGAAACGCACAGTGTAGTACATAGTATATGAGTGAGTTGCACTGAAAAACTTAGAATTTAAGAAACGCACAGTGTAGTACATAGTATATGAGTAAGTTGCACTGAAAAACTTAGAATATAAGCAACGCACAGTGTAGTACATAGTATATGAGTGAGTTGCACTGAAAAACTTAGAATATAAGAAACGCACAGTGTAGTACATAGTATATGAGTGAGTTACACTGAAAAACTTAGAATTTAAGAAACGCACAGTGTAGTACATAGTATATGAGTGAGTTGCACTGCAAAACATAGAATATAAGAAACGCACAGTGTAGTACATAGTATATGAGTGAGTTGCACTGAAAAACTTAGAATATAAGAAACACACAGTGTAGTACATAGTATATGAGTGAGTTGCACTGAAAAACTTAGAATTTACTGAAAAACCCGCATTACACGAAATGCACAGTGTAGTACATAGTATATGAGTGAGTTGCACTGAAAAACTTAGAATATAAGAAACGCACAGTGTAGTACATAGTATATGAGTGAGTTGCACTGAAAAATTTAGAATATAAGAAACGCACAGTGTAGTACTTAGTATATGAGTGACTTGCACTGAAAAACTTAGAAAATAAGAAACGCACAGTGTAGTACATAGTATATGAGTGAGTTGTATCTAAAAACTTAGAATATAAGAAATGCACAGTGTAGTACATAGTGTATGAGTGAGTTGCACTGAAAAACTTAGAATATAAGAAACGCACAGTGTAGTACATATTATATGAGTGAGTTGCACTGAAAAACTTAGAATATAAGAAACGCACAGTGTAGTACATAGTATATGAGTGAGTTGCACTGAAAAACTTAGAATATAAGAAATGCACAGTGTAGTACATAGTATATGAGTGAGTTGCACTGAAAAACTTAGAATATAAGAAACGCACATTGTAGTACATAGTATATGAGTGAGTTGCACTGAAAAACTTAGAATTTAAGAAACGCACAGTGTAGTACATAGTATATGAGTGAGTTGCACTGCAAAACTTAGAATATAAGAAACGCACAGTGTAGTACATAGTATATGAGTGAGTTGCACTGAAAAAGTTAGAATATAAGAAACGCACAGTGTAGTACATAGTATATGAGTGAGTTGCACTGAAAAACTTAGAATTTACTGAAAAACCCGCATTACACGAAATGCACAGTGTAGTACATAGTATATGAGTGAGTTGCACTGAAAAACTTAGAATATAAGAAACGCACAGTGTAGTACATAGTATATGAGTGAGTTGCACTGAAAAACTTAGAATTTAAGAAACGCACAGTGTAGTACATAGTATATGAGTGAGTTGCACTGAAAAACTTAGAATATAAGCAACGCACAGTGTAGTACATAGTATATGAGTGAGTTGCACTGAAAAACTTAGAATATAAGAAACTCACAGTGTAGTACATAGTATATGAGTGAGTTGCACTGAAAAACTTAGAATATAAGAAACGCACAGTGTAGTACATAGTATATGAGTGAGTTGCACTGAAAAACTTAGAATATAAGAAACGCACAGTGTAGTACATAGTATATGAGTGAGTTGCACTGAAAAACTTAGAATATAAGAAACGCACATTGTAGTACATAGTATATGAGTGAGTTGCACTGAAAAACTTAGAATTTAAGAAACGCACAGTGTAGTACATAGTATATGAGTGAGTTGCACTGAAAAAGTTAGAATATAAGAAACGCACAGTGTAGTACATAGTATATGAGTGAGTTGCACTGAAAAACTTAGAATATAAGAAACGCACAGTGTAGTACATAGTATATGAGTGAGTTGCACTGAAAAACTTAGAAAATAAGAAACGCACAGTGTAGTACATAGTATATGAGTGAGTTGCTCTGAAAAACTTAGAATATAAGAAATGCACAGTGTAGTACATAGTATATGAGTGAGTTGCACTGAAAAACTTAGAATATAAGAAACGCACAGTGTAGTACATAGTATATGAGTGAGTTGCACTGAAAAACTTAGAATATAAGAAATGCACAGTGTAGTACATAGTATATGAGTGAGTTGCACTGAAAAACTTAGAATATAAGAAACGCACATTGTAGTACATAGTATATGAGTGAGTTGCACTGAAAAACTTAGAATATAAGAAACGCACAGTGTAGTACATATTATATGAGTTAGTTGCACTGCAAAACTTAGAATATAAGAAACGCACAGTGTAGTACATAGTATATGAGTGAGTTGCACTGAAAAAGTTAGAATATAAGAAACGCACAGTGTAGTACATAGTATATGAGTGAGTTGCACTGAAAAACTTAGAATTTACTGAAAAACCCGCATTACACGAAATGCACAGTGTAGTACATAGTATATGAGTGAGTTGCACTGAAAAACTTAGAATATAAGAAACGCACAGTGTAGTACATAGTATATGAGTGAGTTGCACTGAAAAACTTAGAATATAAGAAACGCACAGTGTAGTACATAGTATATGAGTGAGTTGCACTGAAAAACTTAGAATTTAAGAAACGCACAGTGTAGTACATAGTATATGAGTGAGTTGCACTGAAAAACTTAGAATATAAGCAACGCACAGTGTAGTACATAGTATATGAGTGAGTTGCACTGAAAAACTTAGAATATAAGAAACGCACAGTGTAGTACATAGTATATGAGTGAGTTGCACTGAAAAAGTTAGAATATAAGAAACGCACAGTGTAGTACATAGTATATGAGTGAGTTGCACTGAAAAACTTAGAATTTACTGAAAAACCCGCATTACACGAAATGCACAGTGTAGTACATAGTATATGAGTGAGTTGCACTGAAAAACTTAGAATATAAGAAACGCACAGTGTAGTACATAGTATATGAGTGAGTTGCACTGAAAAACTTAGAATATAAGAAACGCACAGTGTAGTACATAGTATATGAGTGAGTTGCACTGAAAAACTTAGAATTTAAGAAACGCACAGTGTAGTACATAGTATATGAGTGAGTTGCACTGAAAAACTTAGAATATAAGCAACGCACAGTGTAGTACATAGTATATGAGTGAGTTGCACTGAAAAACTTAGAATATAAGAAACGCACAGTGTAGTACATAGTATATGAGTGAGTTGCACTGAAAAACTTAGAATATAAGAAACGCACAGTGTAGTACATAGTATATGAGTGAGTTGCACTGAAAAACTTAGAATATAAGAAACGCACAGTGTAGTACATAGTATATGAGTGAGTTGCACTGAAAAACTTAGAAAATAAGAAACGCACAGTGTAGTACATAGTATATGAGTGAGTTGCTCTGAATAACTTAGAATATAAGAAATGCACAGTGTAGTACATAGTATATTAGTGAGTTGCACTGAAAAACTTAGAATATAAGAAACGCACAGTGTAGTACATAGTATATGAGTGAGTTACACTGAAAAACTTAGAATTTAAGAAACGCACAGTGTAGTACATAGTATATGAGTGAGTTGCACTGCAAAACATAGAATATAAGAAACGCACAGTGTAGTACATAGTATATGAGTGAGTTGCACTGAAAAACTTAGAATATAAGAAACGCACTGTGTAGTACATAGTATATGAGTGAGTTGCACTGAAAAACTTAGAATTTACTGAAAAACCCGCATTACACGAAATGCACAGTGTAGTACATAGTATATGAGTGAGTTGCACTGAAAAACTTAGAATATAAGAAACGCACAGTGTAGTATATAGTATATGAGTGAGTTGCACTGAAAAACTTAGAATATAAGAAACGCACAGTGTAGTACATAGTATATGAGTGAGTTGCACTGAAAAACTTAGAAAATAAGAAACGCACAGTGTAGTACATAGTATATGAGTGAGTTGCTCTGAAAAACTTAGAATATAAGAAATGCACAGTGTAGTACATAGTATATGAGTGAGTTGCACTGAAAAACTTAGAATATAAGAAACGCACAGTGTAGTACATAGTATATGAGTGAATTTCACTGAAAAACTTAGAATAAAAGAAACGCACATTGTAGTACATAGTATATGAGTGAGTTGCACTGAAAAACTTAAAATATAAGAAACGCACAGTGTAGTACATATTATATGAGTTAGTTGCACTGCAAAACTTAGAATATAAGAAACGCACAGTGTAGTACATAGTATATGAGTGAGTTGCACTGAAAAAGTTAGAATATAAGAAACGCACAGTGTAGTACATAGTATATGAGTGAGTTGCACTGAAAAACTTAGAATTTACTGAAAAACCCGCATTACACGAAATGCACAGTGTAGTACATAGTATATGAGTGAGTTGCACTGAAAAACTTAGAATATAAGAAACGCACAGTGTAGTACATAGTATATGAGTGAGTTGCACTGAAAAACTTAGAATATAAGAAACGCACAGTGTAGTACATAGTATATGAGTGAGTTGCACTGAAAAACTTAGAATTTAAGAAACGCACAGTGTAGTACATAGTATATGAGTGAGTTGCACTGAAAAACTTAGAATATAAGCAACGCACAGTGTAGTACATAGTTTATGAGTGAGTTGCACTGAAAAACTTAGAATATAAGAAACGCACAGTGTAGTACATAGTATATGAGTGAGTTGCACTGAAAAACTTAGAATATAAGAAACGCACAGTGTAGTACATAGTATATGAGTGAGTTGCACTGAAAAACTTAGAATATAAGAAACGCACAGTGTAGTACATAGTATATGAGTGAGTTGCACTGAAAAACTTAGAAAATAAGAAACACACAGTGTAGTACATAGTATATGAGTGAGTTGCTCTGAATAACTTAGAATATAAGAAATGCACAGTGTAGTACATAGTATATGAGTGAGTTGCACTGAAAAACTTAGAATATAAGAAACGCACAGTGTAGTACATAGTATATGAGTGAGTTACACTGAAAAACTTAGAATTTAAGAAACGCACAGTGTAGTACATAGTATATGAGTGAGTTGCACTGCAAAACATAGAATATAAGAAACGCACAGTGTAGTACATAGTATATGAGTGAGTTGCACTGAAAAACTTAGAATATAAGAAACGCACAGTGTAGTACATAGTATATGAGTGAGTTGCACTGAAAAACTTAGAATTTACTGAAAAACCCGCATTACACGAAATGCACAGTGTAGTACATAGTATGAGTGAGTTGCACTGAAAAACTTAGAATATAAGAAACGCACAGTGTAGTACATAGTATATGAGTGAGTTGCACTGAAAAACTTAGAATATAAGAAACGCACAGTGTAGTACATAGTATATGAGTGAGTTGCACTGAAAAACTTAGAATATAAGAAACGCACAGTGTAGTACATAGTATATGAGTGAGTTGCACTGAAAAACTTAGAAAATAAGAAACGCACAGTGTAGTACATAGTATATGAGTGAGTTGCTCTGAATAACTTAGAATATAAGAAATGCACAGTGTAGTACATAGTATATGAGTGAGTTGCACTGAAAAACTTAGAATATAAGAAACGCACAGTGTAGTACATAGTATATGAGTGAGTTACACTGAAAAACTTAGAATTTAAGAAACGCACAGTGTAGTACATAGTATATGAGTGAGTTGCACTGCAAAACATAGAATATAAGAAACGCACAGTGTAGTACATAGTATATGAGTGAGTTGCACTGAAAAACTTAGAATATAAGAAACACACAGTGTAGTACATAGTATATGAGTGAGTTGCACTGAAAAACTTAGAATATAAGAAACGCACAGTGTAGTACGTAGTATATGAGTGAGTTGCACTGAAAAACTTAGAATATAAGAAACGCACAGTGTAGTACATAGTATATGAGTGAGTTGCACTGAAAAACTTAGAATTTACTGAAAAACCCGCATTACACGAAATGCACAGTGTAGTACATAGTATATGAGTGAGTTGCACTGAAAAACTTAGAATATAAGAAACGCACAGTGTAGTACATAGTATATGAGTGAGTTGCACTGAAAAATTTAGAATATAAGAAACGCACAGTGTAGTACTTAGTATATGAGTGACTTGCACTGAAAAACTTAGAAAATAAGAAACGCACAGTGTAGTACATAGTATATGAGTGAGTTGCTTCTAAAAACTTAGAATATAAGAAATGCACAGTGTAGTACATAGTGTATGAGTGAGTTGCACTGAAAAACTTAGAATATAAGAAACGCACAGTGTAGTACATAGTATATGAGTGAGTTGCACTGAAAAACTTAGAATATAAGAAACGCACAGTGTAGTACATAGTATATGAGTGAGTTGCACTGAAAAACTTAGAATATAAGAAATGCACAGTGTAGTACATAGTATATGAGTGAGTTGCACTGAAAAACTTAGAATATAATAAACGCACATTGTAGTACATAGTATATGAGTGAGTTGCACTGAAAAACTTAGAATTTAAGAAACGCACAGTGTAGTACATAGTATATGAGTGAGTTGCACTGCAAAACTTAGAATATAAGAAACGCACAGTGTAGTACATAGTATATGAGTGAGTTGCACTGAAAAAGTTAGAATATAAGAAACGCACAGTGTAGTACATAGTATATGAGTGAGTTGCACTGAAAAACTTAGAATTTACTGAAAAACCCGCATTACACGAAATGCACAGTGTAGTACATAGTATATGAGTGAGTTGCACTGAAAAACTTAGAATATAAGAAACGCACAGTGTAGTACATAGTATATGAGTGAGTTGCACTGAAAAACTTAGAATTTAAGAAACGCACAGTGTAGTACATAGTATATGAGTGAGTTGCACTGAAAAACTTAGAATATAAGCAACGCACAGTGTAGTACATAGTATATGAGTGAGTTGCACTGAAAAACTTAGAATATAAGAAACTCACAGTGTAGTACATAGTATATGAGTGAGTTGCACTGAAAAACTTAGAATATAAGAAACGCACAGTGTAGTACATAGTATATGAGTGAGTTGCACTGAAAAACTTAGAATATAAGAAACGCACAGTGTAGTACATAGTATATGAGTGAGTTGCACTGAAAAACTTAGAATATAAGAAACGCACATTGTAGTACATAGTATATGAGTGAGTTGCACTGAAAAACTTAGAATTTAAGAAACGCACAGTGTAGTACATAGTATATGAGTGAGTTGCACTGAAAAACTTAGAATATAAGAAACGCACAGTGTAGTACATAGTATATGAGTGAGTTGCACTGAAAAACTTAGAATATAAGAAACGCACAGTGTAGTACATAGTATATGAGTGAGTTGCACTGAAAAACTTAGAAAATAAGAAACGCACAGTGTAGTACATAGTATATGAGTGAGTTGCTCTGAAAAACTTAGAATATAAGAAATGCACAGTGTAGTACATAGTATATGAGTGAGTTGCACTGAAAAACTTAGAATATAAGAAACGCACAGTGTAGTACATAGTATATGAGTGAGTTGCACTGAAAAACTTAGAATATAAGAAATGCAGAGTGTAGTACATAGTATATGAGTGAGTTGCACTGAAAAACTTAGAATATAAGAAACGCACATTGTAGTACATAGTATATGAGTGAGTTGCACTGAAAAACTTAGAATATAAGAAACGCACAGTGTAGTACATATTATATGAGTTAGTGGCACTGCAAAACTTAGAATATAAGAAACGCACAGTGTAGTACATAGTATATGAGTGAGTTGCACTGAAAAAGTTAGAATATAAGAAACGCACAGTGTAGTACATAGTATATGAGTGAGTTGCACTGAAAAACTTAGAATTTACTGAAAAACCCGCATTACACGAAATGCACAGTGTAGTACATAGTATATGAGTGAGTTGCACTGAAAAACTTAGAATATAAGAAACGCACAGTGTAGTACATAGTATATGAGTGAGTTGCACTGAAAAACTTAGAATATAAGAAACGCACAGTGTAGTACATAGTATATGAGTGAGTTGCACTGAAAAACTTAGAATATAAGAAACGCACAGTGTAGTACATAGTATATGAGTGAGTTGCACTGAAAAACTTAGAATATAAGAAACGCACAGTGTAGTACATAGTATATGAGTGAGTTGCACTGAAAAACTTAGAAAATAAGAAACGCACAGTGTAGTACATAGTATATGAGTGAGTTGCTCTGAATAACTTAGAATATAAGAAATGCACAGTGTAGTACATAGTATATTAGTGAGTTGCACTGAAAAACTTAGAATATAAGAAACGCACAGTGTAGTACATAGTATATGAGTGAGTTACACTGAAAAACTTAGAATTTAAGAAACGCACAGTGTAGTACATAGTATATGAGTGAGTTGCACTGCAAAACATAGAATATAAGAAACGCACAGTGTAGTACATAGTATATGAGTGAGTTGCACTGAAAAACTTAGAAAATAAGAAACGCACAGTGTAGTACATAGTATATGAGTGAGTTGCTCTGAATAACTTAGAATATAAGAAATGCACAGTGTAGTACATAGTATATTAGTGAGTTGCACTGAAAAACTTAGAATATAAGAAACGCACAGTGTAGTACATAGTATATGAGTGAGTTACACTGAAAAACTTAGAATTTAAGAAACGCACAGTGTAGTACATAGTATATGAGTGAGTTGCACTGCAAAACATAGAATATAAGAAACGCACAGTGTAGTACATAGTATATGAGTGAGTTGCACTGAAAAACTTAGAATATAAGAAACGCACAGTGTAGTACATAGTATATGAGTGAGTTGCACTGAAAAACTTAGAATTTACTGAAAAACCCGCATTACACGAAATGCACAGTGTAGTACATAGTATATGAGTGTTGCACTGAAAAACTTAGAATATAAGAAACGCACAGTGTAGTACATAGTATATGAGTGAGTTGCACTGAAAAACTTAGAATATAAGAAACGCACAGTGTAGTACATAGTATATGAGTGACTTGCACTGAAAAACTTAGAAAATAAGAAACGCACAGTGTAGTACATAGTATATGAGTGAGTTGCTCTGAAAAACTTAGAATATAAGAAATGCACAGTGTAGTACATAGTATATGAGTGAGTTGCACTGAAAAACTTAGAATATAAGAAACGCACAGTGTAGTACATAGTATATGAGTGAGTTGCACTGAAAAACTTAGAATATAAGAAACGCACATTGTAGTACATAGTATATGAGTGAGTTGCACTGAAAAACTTAGAATATAAGAAACGCACAGTGTAGTACATATTATATGAGTTAGTTGCACTGCAAAACTTAGAATATAAGAAACGCACAGTGTAGTACATAGTATATGAGTGAGTTGCACTGAAAAAGTTAGAATATAAGAAACGCACAGTGTAGTACATAGTATATGAGTGAGTTGCACTGAAAAACTAAGAATTTACTGAAAAACCCGCATTACACGAAATGCACAGTGTAGTACATAGTATATGAGTGAGTTGCACTGAAAAACTTAGAATATAAGAAACGCACAGTGTAGTACATAGTATATGAGTGAGTTGCACTGAAAAACTTAGAATATAAGAAACGCACAGTGTAGTACATAGTATATGAGTGAGTTGCACTGAAAAACTTAGAATTTAAGAAACGCACAGTGTAGTACATAGTATATGAGTGAGTTGCACTGAAAAACTTAGAATATAAGCAACGCACAGTGTAGTACATAGTATATGAGTGAGTTGCACTGAAAAACTTAGAATATAAGAAACGCACAGTGTAGTACATAGTATATGAGTGAGTTGCACTGAAAAACTTAGAATATAAGAAACGCACAGTGTAGTACATAGTATATGAGTGAGTTGCACTGAAAAACTTAGAATATAAGAAACGCACAGTGTAGTACATAGTATATGAGTGAGTTGCACTGAAAAACTTAGAAAATAAGAAACGCACAGTGTAGTACATAGTATATGAGTGAGTTGCTCTGAATAACTTAGAATATAAGAAATGCACAGTGTAGTACATAGTATATTAGTGAGTTGCACTGAAAAACTTAGAATATAAGAAACGCACAGTGTAGTACATAGTATATGAGTGAGTTACACTGAAAAACTTAGAATTTAAGAAACGCACAGTGTAGTACATAGTATATGAGTGAGTTGCACTGCAAAACATAGAATATAAGAAACGCACAGTGTAGTACATAGTATATGAGTGAGTTGCACTGAAAAACTTAGAATATAAGAAACGCACAGTGTAGTACATAGTATATGAGTGAGTTGCACTGAAAAACTTAGAATTTACTGAAAAACCCGCATTACACGAAATGCACAGTGTAGTACATAGTATATGAGTGTTGCACTGAAAAACTTAGAATATAAGAAACGCACAGTGTAGTACATAGTATATGAGTGAGTTGCACTGAAAAACTTAGAATATAAGAAACGCACAGTGTAGTACATAGTATATGAGTGACTTGCACTGAAAAACTTAGAAAATAAGAAACGCACAGTGTAGTACATAGTATATGAGTGAGTTGCTCTGAAAAACTTAGAATATAAGAAATGCACAGTGTAGTACATAGTATATGAGTGAGTTGCACTGAAAAACTTAGAATATAAGAAACGCACAGTGTTGTACATAGTATATGAGTGAGTTGCACTGAAAAACTTAGAATATAAGAAACGCACATTGTAGTACATAGTATATGAGTGAGTTGCACTGAAAAACTTAGAATATAAGAAACGCACAGTGTAGTACATATTATATGAGTTAGTTGCACTGCAAAACTTAGAATATAAGAAACGCACAGTGTAGTACATAGTATATGAGTGAGTTGCACTGAAAAAGTTAGAATATAAGAAACGCACAGTGTAGTACATAGTATATGAGTGAGTTGCACTGAAAAACTAAGAATTTACTGAAAAACCCGCATTACACGAAATGCACAGTGTAGTACATAGTATATGAGTGAGTTGCACTGAAAAACTTAGAATATAAGAAACGCACAGTGTAGTACATAGTATATGAGTGAGTTGCACTGAAAAACTTAGAATATAAGAAACGCACAGTGTAGTACATAGTATATGAGTGAGTTGCACTGAAAAACTTAGAATTTAAGAAACGCACAGTGTAGTACATAGTATATGACTGAGTTGCACTGAAAAACTTAGAATATAAGCAACGCACAGTGTAGTACATAGTTTATGAGTGAGTTGCACTGAAAAACTTAGAATATAAGAAACGCACAGTGTAGTACATAGTATATGAGTGAGTTGCACTGAAAAACTTAGAATATAAGAAACGCACAGTGTAGTACATAGTATATGAGTGAGTTGCACTGAAAAACTTAGAATATAAGAAACGCACAGTGTAGTACATATTATATGAGTTAGTTGCACTGCAAAACTTAGAATATAAGAAACGCACAGTGTAGTACATAGTATATGAGTGAGTTGCACTGAAAAAGTTAGAATATAAGAAACGCACAGTGTAGTACATAGTATATGAGTGAGTTGCACTGAAAAACTTAGAATTTACTGAAAAACCCGCATTACACGAAATGCACAGTGTAGTACATAGTATATGAGTGAGTTGCACTGAAAAACTTAGAATATAAGAAACGCACAGTGTAGTACATAGTATATGAGTGAGTTGCACTGAAAAACTTAGAATATAAGAAACGCACAGTGTAGTACATAGTATATGAGTGAGTTGCACTGAAAAACTTAGAATTTAAGAAACGCACAGTGTAGTACATAGTATATGAGTGAGTTGCACTGAAAAACTTAGAATATAAGCAACGCACAGTGTAGTACATAGTATATGAGTGAGTTGCACTGAAAAACTTAGAATATAAGAAACGCACAGTGTAGTACATAGTATATGAGTGAGTTGCACTGAAAAACTTAGAATATAAGAAATGCACAGTGTAGTACATAGTATATGAGTGAGTTGCACTGAAAAACTTAGAATATAAGAAACGCACAGTGTAGTACATAGTATATGAGTGAGTTACACTGAAAAACTTAGAATTTAAGAAACGCACAGTGTAGTACATAGTATATGAGTGAGTTGCACTGCAAAACATAGAATATAAGAAACGCACAGTGTAGTACATAGTATATGAGTGAGTTGCACTGAAAAACTTAGAATATAAGAAACGCACACTGTAGTACATAGTATATGAGTGAGTTGCACTGAAAAACTTAGAATTTACTGAAAAACCCGCATTACACGAAATGCACAGTGTAGTACATAGTATGAGTGAGTTGCACTGAAAAACTTAGAATATAAGAAACGCACAGTGTAGTACATAGTATATGAGTGAGTTGCACTGAAAAACTTAGAATATAAGAAACGCACAGTGTAGTACATAGTATATGAGTGAGTTGCACTGAAAAACTTAGAATTTAAGAAACGCACAGTGTAGTACATAGTATATGAGTGAGTTGCACTGAAAAACTTAGAATATAAGCAACGCACAGTGTAGTACATAGTATATGAGTGAGTTGCACTGAAAAACTTAGAATATAAGAAACGCACAGTGTAGTACATAGTATATGAGTGAGTTGCACTGAAAAACTTAGAATATAAGAAACGCACAGTGTAGTACATAGTATATGAGTGAGTTGCACTGAAAAACTTAGAATATAAGAAACGCACAGTGTAGTACATAGTATATGAGTGAGTTGCACTGAAAAACTTAGAAAATAAGAAACGCACAGTGTAGTACATAGTATATGAGTGAGTTGCTCTGAATAACTTAGAATATAAGAAATGCACAGTGTAGTACATAGTATATTAGTGAGTTGCACTGAAAAACTTAGAATATAAGAAACGCACAGTGTAGTACATAGTATATGAGTGAGTTACACTGAAAAACTTAGAATTTAAGAAACGCACAGTGTAGTACATAGTATATGAGTGAGTTACACTGAAAAACTTAGAATATAAGAAACGCACAGTGTAGTACATAGTATATGAGTGAGTTGCACTGAAAAACTTAGAATATAAGAAACGCACAGTGTAGTACATAGTATATGAGTGAGTTGCACTGAAAAACTTAGAAAATAAGAAACGCACAGTGTAGTACATAGTATATGAGTGAGTTGCTCTGAATAACTTAGAATATAAGAAATGCACAGTGTAGTACATAGTATATTAGTGAGTTGCACTGAAAAACTTAGAATATAAGAAACGCACAGTGTAGTACATAGTATATGAGTGAGTTACACTGAAAAACTTAGAATTTAAGAAACGCACAGTGTAGTACATAGTATATGAGTGAGTTGCACTGCAAAACATATAATATAAGAAACGCACAGTGTAGTACATTGTATATGAGTGAGTTGCACTGAAAAACTTAGAATATAAGAAACGCACAGTGTAGTACATAGTATATGAGTGAGTTGCACTGAAAAACTTAGAATTTACTGAAAAACCCGCATTACACGAAATGCACAGTGTAGTACATAGTATATGAGTGAGTTGCACTGAAAAACTTAGAATATAAGAAACGCACAGTGTAGTACATAGTATATGAGTGAGTTGCACTGAAAAACTTAGAATATAAGAAACGCACAGTGTAGTACATAGTATATGAGTGAGTTGCCCTGAAAAACTTAGAATATAAGAAATGCACAGGGTAGTACATAGTATATGAGTGAGTTGCACTGAAAAACTTAGAATATAAGAAACGCACAGTGTAGTACATAGTATATCAGTGAGTTGCACTGAAAAACTTAGAATATAAGAAACGCACATTGTAGTACATAGTATATGAGTGAGTTGCACTGAAAAACTTAGAATATAAGAAACGCACAGTGTAGTACATATTATATGAGTGAGTTGCACTGCAAAACTTAGAATATAAGAAACGCACAGTGTAGTACATAGTATATGAGTGAGTTGCACTGAAAAAGTTAGAATATAAGAAACGCACAGTGTAGTACATAGTATATGAGTGAGTTGCACTGAAAAACTAAGAATTTACTGAAAAACCCGCATTACACGAAATGCACAGTGTAGTACATAGTATGAGTGAGTTGCACTGAAAAACTTAGAATTTACTGAAAAACCCGCATTACACGAAATGCACAGTGTAGTACATAGTATATGATTGAGTTGCACTGAAAAACTTAGAATATAAGAAACGCACAGTGTAGTACATAGTATATGAGTGAGTTGCACTGAAAAACTTAGAATATAAGAAACGCACAAAGTAGTAGATAGTATATGAGTGAGTTGCACTGAAAAACTTAGAATTTAAGAAATGCACAGTGTAGTACATAGTATATGAGTGAGTTGCACTGAAAAACTTAGAATATAAGCAACGCACAGTGTAGTACATAGTATATGAGTGAGTTGCACTGAAAAACTTAGAATATAAGAAACGCACAGTGTAGTACATAGTATATGAGTGAGTTGCACTGAAAAACTTAGAAAATAAGAAACGCACAGTGTAGTACATAGTATATGAGTGAGTTACACTGAAAAACTTAGAATTTAAGAAACGCACAGTGTAGTACATAGTATATGAGTGAGTTGCACTGCAAAACATAGAATATAAGAAACGCACAGTGTAGTACATAGTATATGAGTGAGTTGCACTGAAAAACTTAGAATATAAGAAACGCACAGTGTAGTACATAGTATATGAGTGAGTTGCACTGAAAAACTTAGAATTTACTGAAAAACCCGCATTACACGAAATGCACAGTGTAGTACATAGTATGAGTGAGTTGCACTGAAAAACTTAGAATATAAGAAACGCACAGTGTAGTACATAGTATATGAGTGAGTGGCACTGAAAAACTTAGAAAATAAGAAACGCACAGTGTAGTACATAGTATATGAGTGAGTTGCTCTGAATAACTTAGAATATAAGAAATGCACAGTGTAGTACATAGTATATTTGTGAGTTGCACTGAAAAACTTAGAATATAAGAAACGCACAGTGTAGTACATAGTATATGAGTGAGTTACACTGAAAAACTTAGAATTTAAGAAACGCACAGTGTAGTACATAGTATATGAGTGAGTTGCACTGCAAAACATAGAATATAAGAAACGCACAGTGTAGTACATAGTATATGAGTGAGTTGCACTGAAAAACTTAGAATATAAGAAACGCACAGTGTAGTACATAGTATATGAGTGAGTTGCACTGAAAAACTTAGAATTTACTGAAAAACCCGCATTACACGAAATGCACAGTGTAGTACATAGTATATGAGTGAGTTGCACTGAAAAACTTAGAATATAAGAAACGCACAGTGTAGTACATAGTATATGAGTGAGTTGCACTGAAAAACTTAGAATATAAGAAACGCACAGTGTAGTACATAGTATATGAGTGACTTGCACTGAAAAACTTAGAAAATAAGAAACGCACAGTGTAGTACATAGTATATGAGTGAGTTGCTCTGAAAAACTTAGAATATAAGAAATGCACAGTGTAGTACATAGTATATGAGTGAGTTGCACTGAAAAACTTAGAATATAAGAAACGCACAGTGTAGTACATAGTATATGAGTGAGTTGCACTGAAAAACTTAGAATATAAGAAACGCACATTGTAGTACATAGTATATGAGTGAGTTGCACTGAAAAACTTAGAATATAAGAAACGCACAGTGTAGTACATATTATATGAGTTAGTTGCACTGCAAAACTTAGAATATAAGAAACGCACAGTGTAGTACATAGTATATGAGTGAGTTGCACTGAAAAAGTTAGAATATAAGAAACGCACAGTGTAGTACATAGTATATGAGTGAGTTGCACTGAAAAAACTAAGAATTTACTGAAAAACCCGCATTACACGAAATGCACAGTGTAGTACATAGTATATGAGTGAGTTGCACTGAAAAACTTAGAATATAAGAAACGCACAGTGTAGTACATAGTATATGAGTGAGTTGCACTGAAAAACTTAGAATATAAGAAACGCACAGTGTAGTACATAGTATATGAGTGAGTTGCACTGAAAAACTTAGAAAATAAGAAACGCACAGTGTAGTACATAGTATATGAGTGAGTTGCTCTGAATAACTTAGAATATAAGAAATGCACAGTGTAGTACATAGTATATGAGTGAGTTGCACTGAAAAACTTAGAATATAAGAAACGCACAGTGTAGTACATAGTAAATGAGTGAGTTACACTGAAAAACTTAGAATTTAAGAAACGCACAGTGTAGTACATAGTATATGAGTGAGTTGCACTGCAAAACATAGAATATAAGAAACGCACAGTGTAGTACATAGTATATGAGTGAGTTGCACTGAAAAACTTAGAATATAAGAAACGCACAGTGTAGTACATAGTATATGAGTGAGTTGCACTGAAAAACTTAGAATTTACTGAAAAACCCGCATTACACGAAATGCACAGTGTAGTACATAGTATGAGTGAGTTGCACTGAAAAACTTAGAATATAAGAAACGCACAGTGTAGTACATAGTATATGAGTGAGTTGCACTGAAAAACTTAGAATATAAGAAACGCACAGTGTAGTACATAGTATATGAGTGAGTTGCACTGAAAAACTTAGAATATAAGAAATGCACAGTGTAGTACATAGTATATGAGTGAGTTGCACTGAAAAACTTAGAATATAAGAAACGCACAGTGTAGTACATAGTATATGAGTGAGTTGCACTGAAAAACTTAGAATATAAGAAACGCACATTGTAGTACATAGAATATGATTGAGTTGCACTGAAAAACTTAGAATATAAGAAACGCACAGTGTAGTACATATTATATGAGTTAGTTGCACTGCAAAACTTAGAATATAAGAAACGCACAGTGTGTTACATAGTATATGAGTGAGTTGCACTGAAAAAGTTAGAATATAAGAAACGCACAGTGTAGTACATAGTATATGAGTGAGTTGCACTGAAAAACTTAGAATTTACTGAAAAACCCGCATTACACGAAATGCACAGTGTAGTACATAGTATATGAGTGAGTTGCACTGAAAAACTTAGAATATAAGAAACGCACAGTGTAGTACATAGTATATGAGTGAGTTGCACTGAAAAACTTAGAATATAAGAAACGCACAGTGTAGTACATAGTATATGAGTGACTTGCACTGAAAAACTTAGAATTTAAGAAATGCACAGTGTAGTACATAGTATATGAGTGAGTTGCACTGAAAAACTTAGAATATAAGCAACGCACAGTGTAGTACATAGTATATGAGTGAGTTGCACTGAAAAACTTAGAATATAAGAAACGCACAGTGTAGTACATAGTATATGAGTGAGTTGCACTGAAAAACTTAGAATATAAGAAACGCACAGTGTAGTACGTAGTATATGAGTGAGTTGCACTGAAAAACTTAGAATATAAGAAACGCACAGTGTAGTACATAGTATATGAGTGAGTTACACTGAAAAACTTAGAATATAAGCAACGCACAGTGTAGTACATAGTATATGAGTGAGTTGCACTGAAAAACTTAGAATATAAGAAACGCACAGTGTAGTACATAGTATATGAGTGAGTTGCACTGAAAAACTTAGAATATAAGAAACGCACAGTGTAGTACGTATTATATGAATATGTTGCACTGAAAAACTTAGAATATAAGAAACGCACAGTGTAGTACATAGTATATGAGTGAGTTGCACTGAAAAACTTAGAAAATAAGAAACGCACAGTGTAGTACATAGTATATGAGTGAGTTGCTCTGAATAACTTAGAATATAAGAAACGCACAGTGTAGTACATAGTATATGAGTGAGTTACACTGAAAAACTTAGAATTTAAGAAACGCACAGTGTAGTACATAGTATATGAGTGAGTTGCACTGCAAAACATAGAATATAAGAAACGCACAGTGTAGTACATAGTATATGAGTGAGTTGCACTGAAAAACTTAGAATATAAGAAACGCACAGTGTAGTACATAGTATATGAGTGAGTTGCACTGAAAAACTTAGAATTTACTGAAAAACCCGCATTACACGAAATGCACAGTGTAGTACATAGTATATGAGTGAGTTGCACTGAAAAACTTAGAATATAAGAAACGCACAGTGTAGTACATAGTATATGAGTGAGTTGCACTGAAAAATTTAGAATATAAGAAACGCACAGTGTAGTACTTAGTATATGAGTGAGTTGCACTGAAAAACTTAGAAAATAAGAAACGCACAGTGTAGTACATAGTATATGAGTGAGTTGCTTCTAAAAACTTAGAATATAAGAAATGCACAGTGTAGTACATAGTGTATGAGTGAGTTGCACTGAAAAACTTAGAATATAAGAAACGCACAGTGTAGTACATAGTATATGAGTGAGTTGCACTGAAAAATTTAGAATATAAGAAACGCACAGTGTAGTACATAGTATATGAGTGAGTTGCACTGAAAAACTTAGAATATAAGAAACGCACAGTGTAGTACATAGTATATGAGTGAGTTGCACTGAAAAACTTAGAATATAAGAAATGCACATTGTAGTACATAGTATATGAGTGAGTTGCACTGAAAAACTTAGAATTTAAGAAACGCACAGTGTAGTACATAGTATATGAGTGAGTTGCACTGCAAAACTTAGAATATAAGAAACGCACAGTGTAGTACATAGTATATGAGTGAGTTGCACTGAAAAAGTTAGAATATAAGAAACGCACAGTGTAGTACATAGTATATGAGTGAGTTGCACTGAAAAACTTAGAATTTACTGAAAAACCCGCATTACACGAAATGCACAGTGTAGTACATAGTATATGAGTGAGTTGCACTGAAAAACTTAGAATATAAGAAACGCACAGTGTAGTACATAGTATATGAGTGAGTTGCACTGAAAAACTTAGAATTTAAGAAACGCACAGTGTAGTACATAGTATATGAGTGAGTTGCACTGAAAAACTTAGAATATAAGCAACGCACAGTGTAGTACATAGTATATGAGTGAGTTGCACTGAAAAACTTAGAATATAAGAAACTCACAGTGTAGTACATAGTATATGAGTGAGTTGCACTGAAAAACTTAGAATATAAGAAACGCACAGTGTAGTACATAGTATATGAGTGAGTTGCACTGAAAAACTTAGAATATAAGAAACGCACAGTGTAGTACATAGTATATGAGTGAGTTGCACTGAAAAACTTAGAATATAAGAAACGCACATTGTAGTACATAGTATATGAGTGAGTTGCACTGAAAAACTTAGAATTTAAGAAACGCACAGTGTAGTACATAGTATATGAGTGAGTTGCACTGAAAAACTTAGAATATAAGAAACGCACAGTGTAGTACATAGTATATGAGTGAGTTGCACTGAAAAACTTAGAATTTACTGAAAAACCCGCATTACACGAAATGCACAGTGTAGTACATAGTATATGAGTGAGTTGCACTGAAAAACTTAGAATATAAGAAACGCACAGTGTAGTACATAGTATATGAGTGAGTTGCACTGAAAAACTTAGAATTTACTGAAAAACCCGCATTACACGAAATGCACAGTGTAGTACATAGTATATGAGTGAGTTGCACTGAAAAACTTAGAATATAAGAAACGCACAGTGTAGTACATAGTATATGAGTGAGTTGCACTGAAAAACTTAGAAAATAAGAAACGCACAGTGTAGTACATAGTATATGAGTGAGTTGCTCTGAAAAACTTAGAATATAAGAAATGCACCGTGTAGTACATAGTATATGAGTGAGTTGCACTGAAAAACTTAGAATATAAGAAACGCACAGTGTAGTACATAGTATATGAGTGAGTTGCACTGAAAAACTTAGAATATAAGAAATGCACAGTGTAGTACATAGTATACGAGTGAGTTGCACTGAAAAACTTAGAATATAAGAAACCCACATTGTAGTACATAGTATATGAGTGAGTTGCACTGAAAAACTTAGAATATAAGAAACGCACAGTGTAGTACATATTATATGAGTTAGTTGCACTGCAAAACTTTGAATATAAGAAACGCACAGTGTAGTACATAGTATATGAGTGAGTTGCACTGAAAAAGTTAGAATATAAGAAACGCACAGTGTAGTACATAGTATATGAGTGAGTTGCACTGAAAAACTTAGAATTTACTGAAAAACCCGCATTACACGAAATGCACAGTGTAGTACATAGTATATGAGTGAGTTGCACTGAAAAACTTAGAATATAAGAAACGCACAGTGTAGTACATAGTATATGAGTGAGTTGCACTGAAAAACTTAGAATATAAGAAACGCACAGTGTAGTACATAGTATATGAGTGAGTTGCACTGAAAAACTTAGAATTTAAGAAACGCACAGTGTAGTACATAGTATATGAGTGAGTTGCACTGAAAAACTTAGAATATAAGCAACGCACAGTGTAGTACATAGTATATGAGTGAGTTGCACTGAAAAACTTAGAATATAAGAAACGCACAGTGTAGTACATAGTATATGAGTGAGTTGCACTGAAAAACTTAGAATATAAGAAACGCACAGTGTAGTACATAGTATATGAGTGAGTTGCACTGAAAAACTTAGAATATAAGAAACGCACAGTGTAGTACATAGTATATGAGTGAGTTGCACTGAAAAACTTAGAAAATAAGAAACGCACAGTGTAGTACATAGTATATGAGTGAGTTGCTCTGAATAACTTAGAATATAAGAAATGCACAGTGTAGTACATAGTATATGAGTGAGTTGCACTGAAAAACTTAGAATATAAGAAACGCACAGTGTAGTACATAGTATATGAGTGAGTTACACTGAAAAACTTAGAATTTAAGAAACGCACAGTGTAGTACATAGTATATGAGTGAGTTGCACTGCAAAACATAGAATATAAGAAACGCACAGTGTAGTACATACTATATGAGTGAGTTGCACTGAAAAACTTAGAATATAAGAAACGCACAGTGTAGTACATAGTATATGAGTGAGTTGCACTGAAAAACTTAGAATATAAGAAACGCACAGTGTAGTACATATTATATGAGTTAGTTGCACTGCAAAACTTAGAATATAAGAAACGCACAGTGTAGTACATAGTATATGAGTGAGTTGCACTGAAAAAGTTAGAATATAAGAAACGCACAGTGTAGTACATAGTATATGAGTGAGTTGCACTGAAAAACTTAGAATTTATTGAAAAACCCGCATTACACGAAATGCACAGTGTAGTACATAGTATATGAGTGAGTTGCACTGAAAAACTTAGAATATAAGAAACGCACAGTGTAGTACATAGTATATGAGTGAGTTGCACTGAAAAACTTAGAATATAAGAAACGCACAGTGTAGTACATAGTATATGAGTGAGTTGCACTGAAAAAGTTAGAATATAAGAAACGCACAGTGTAGTACATAGTATATGAGTGAGTTGCACTGAAAAACTTAGAATTTAAGAAACGCACAGTGTAGTACATAGTATATGAGTGAGTTGCACTGAAAAACTTAGAATATAAGCAACGCACAGTGTAGTACATAGTATATGAGTGAGTTGCACTGAAAAACTTAGAATATAAGAAACGCACAGTGTAGTACATAGTATATGAGTGAGTTGCACTGAAAAACTTAGAATATAAGAAACGCACAGTGTAGTACATAGTATATGAGTGAGTTGCACTGAAAAACTTAGAATTTAAGAAACGCACAGTGTAGTACATAGTATATGAGTGAGTTGCACTGAAAAACTTAGAAAATAAGAAACGCACAGTGTAGTACATAGTATATGAGTGAGTTGCTCTGAATAACTTAGAATATAAGAAATGCACAGTGTAGTACATATTATATGAGTGAGTTGCACTGAAAAACTTAGAATATAAGAAACGCACAGTGTAGTACATAGTATATGAGTGAGTTACACTGAAAAACTTAGAATTTAAGAAACGCACAGTGTAGTACATAGTATATGAGTGAGTTGCACTGCAAAACATAGAATATAAGAAACGCACAGTGTAGTACATACTATATGAGTGAGTTGCACTGAAAAACTTAGAATATAAGAAACGCACAGTGTAGTACATAGTATATGAGTAAGTTGCACTGAAAAACTTAGAATATAAGAAACGCACAGTGTAGTACATATTATATGAGTTAGTTGCACTGCAAAACTTAGAATATAAGAAACGCACAGTGTAGTACATAGTATATGAGTGAGTTGCACTGAAAAAGTTAGAATATAAGAAACGCACAGTGTAGTACATAGTATATGAGTGAGTTGCACTGAAAAACTTAGAATTTACTGAAAAACCCGCATTACACGAAATGCACAGTGTAGTACATAGTATATGAGTGAGTTGCACTGAAAAACTTAGAATATAAGAAACGCACAGTGTAGTACATAGTATATGAGTGAGTTGCACTGAAAAACTTAGAATATAAGAAACGCACAGTGTAGTACATAGTATATGAGTGAGTTGCACTGAAAAACTTAGAATTAAAGAAACGCACAGTGTAGTACATAGTATATGAGTGAGTTGCACTGAAAAACTTAGAATATAAGCAACGCACAGTGTAGTACATAGTATATGAGTGAGTTGCACTGAAAAACTTAGAATATAAGAAACGCACAGTGTAGTACATAGTATATGAGTGAGTTGCACTGAAAAAGTTAGAATATAAGAAACGCACAGTGTAGTACATAGTATATGAGTGAGTTGCACTGAAAAACTTAGAATTTACTGAAAAACCCGCATTACACGAAATGCACAGTGTAGTACATAGTATATGAGTGAGTTGCACTGAAAAACTTAGAATATAAGAAACGCACAGTGTAGTACATAGTATATGAGTGAGTTGCACTGAAAAACTTAGAATATAAGAAACGCACAGTGTAGTACATAGTATATGAGTGAGTTGCACTGAAAAACTTAGAATATAAGAAACGCACAGTGTAGTACATAGTATATGAGTGAGTTCCACTGAAAAACTTAGAAAATAAGAAACGCACAGTGTAGTACATAGTATATGAGTGAGTTGCTCTGAATAACTTAGAATATAAGAAATGCACAGTGTAGTACATAGTATATGAGTGAGTTGCACTGAAACACTTAGAATATAAGAAACGCACAGTGTAGTACATAGTATATGAGTGAGTTACACTGAAAAACTTAGAATTTAAGAAACGCACAGTGTAGTACATAGTATATGAGTGAGTTGCACTGCAAAACATAGAATATAAGAAACGCACAGTGTAGTACATAGTATATGAGTGAGTTGCACTGAAAAACTTAGAAAATAAGAAACGCACAGTGTAGTACATAGTATATGAGTGAGTTGCACTGAAAAACTTAGAATTTACTGAAAAACCCGCATTACACGAAATGCACAGTGTAGTACATAGTATATGAGTGAGTTGCACTGAAAAACTTAGAATATAAGAAACGCACAGTGTAGTACATAGTATATGAGTGAGTTGCACTGAAAAACTTAGAATTTACTGAAAAACCCGCATTACACGAAATGCACAGTGTAGTACATAGTATATGAGTGAGTTGCACTGAAAAACTTAGAATATAAGAAACGCACAGTGTAGTACATAGTATATGAGTGAGTTGCACTGAAAAACTTAGAATTTACTGAAAAACCCGCATTACACGAAATGCACAGTGTAGTACATAGTATATGAGTGAGTTGCACTGAAAAACTTAGAATATAAGAAACGCACAGTGTAGTACATAGTATATGAGTGAGTTGCACTGAAAAACTTAGAATATAAGAAACGCACAGTGTAGTACATAGTATATGAGTGAGTTGCACTGAAAAACTTAGAATATAAGAAACGCACAGTGTAGTACATAGTATATGAGTGAGTTACACTGAAAAACTTAGAATTTAAGAAACGCACAGTGTAGTACATAGTATATGAGTGAGTTGCACTGCAAAACTTAGAATATAAGAAACGCACAGTGTAGTACATATTATATGAGTTAGTTGCACTGCAAAACTTAGAATATAAGAAACGCACAGTGTAGTACATAGTATATGAGTGAGTTGCACTGAAAAAGTTAGAATATAAGAAACGCACAGTGTAGTACATAGTATATGAGTGAGTTGCACTGAAAAACTTAGAATTTACTGAAAAACCCGCATTACACGAAATGCACAGTGTAGTACATAGTATATGAGTGAGTTGCACTGAAAAACTTAGAATATAAGAAACGCACAGTGTAGTACATAGTATATGAGTGAGTTGCACTGAAAAACTTAGAATATAAGAAACGCACAGTGTAGTACATAGTATATGAGTGAGTTGCACTGAAAAACTTAGAATATAAGAAACGCACAGTGTAGTACATAGTATATGTATGAGTTACACTGAAAAACTTAGAATTTAAGAAACGCACAGTGTAGTACATAGTATATGAGTGAGTTGCACTGCAAAACTTAGAATATAAGAAACGCACAGTGTAGTACATATTATATGAGTTAGTTGCACTGCAAAACTTAGAATATAAGAAACGCACAGTGTAGTACATAGTATATGAGTGAGTTGCACTGAAAAAGTTAGAATATAAGAAACGCACAGTGTAGTACATAGTATATGAGTGAGTTGCACTGAAAAACTTAGAATATAAGAAACGCACAGTGTAGTACATAGTATATGAGTGAGTTACACTGAAAAACTTAGAATTTAAGAAACGCACAGTGTAGTACATAGTATATGAGTGAGTTGCACTGCAAAACATAGAATATAAGAAACGCACAGTGTAGTACATACTATATGAGTGAGTTGCACTGAAAAACTTAGAATATAAGAAACGCACAGTGTAGTACATAGTATATGAGTGAGTTGCACTGAAAAACTTAGAATATAAGAAACGCACAGTGTAGTACATATTATATGAGTTAGTTGCACTGCAAAACTTAGAATATAAGAAACGCACAGTGTAGTACATAGTATATGAGTGAGTTGCACTGAAAAAGTTAGAATATAAGAAACGCACAGTGTAGTACATAGTATATGAGTGAGTTGCACTGAAAAACTTAGAATTTACTGAAAAACCCGCATTACACGAAATGCACAGTGTAGTACATAGTATATGAGTGAGTTGCACTGAAAAACTTAGAATATAAGAAACGCACAGTGTAGTACATAGTATATGAGTGAGTTGCACTGAAAAACTTAGAATATAAGAAACGCACAGTGTAGTACATAGTATATGAGTGAGTTGCACTGAAAAACTTAGAATATAAGAAACGCACAGTGTAGTACATAGTATATGAGTGAGTTCCACTGAAAAACTTAGAAAATAAGAAACGCACAGTGTAGTACATAGTGTATGAGTGAGTTGCTCTGAATAACTTAGAATATAAGAAATGCACAGTGTAGTACATAGTATATGAGTGAGTTGCACTGAAAAACTTAGAATATAAGAAACGCACAGTGTAGTACATAGTATATGAGTGAGTTGCACTGAAAAACTTAGAATTTACTGAAAAACCCGCATTACACGAAATGCACAGTGTAGTACATAGTATATGAGTGAGTTGCACTGAAAAACTTAGAATATAAGAAACGCACAGTGTAGTACATAGTATATGAGTGAGTTCCACTGAAAAACTTAGAAAATAAGAAACGCACAGTGTAGTACATAGTGTATGAGTGAGTTGCTCTGAATAACTTAGAATATAAGAAATGCACAGTGTAGTACATAGTATATGAGTGAGTTGCACTGAAACACTTAGAATATAAGAAACGCACAGTGTAGTACATAGTATATGAGTGAGTTGCACTGAAAAACTTAGAATTTACTGAAAAACCCGCATTACACGAAATGCACAGTGTAGTACATAGTATATGAGTGAGTTGCACTGAAAAACTTAGAATATAAGAAACGCACAGTGTAGTACATAGTATATGAGTGAGTTGCACTGAAAAACTTAGAATATAAGAAACGCACAGTGTAGTACATAGTATATGAGAGAGTTGCACTGAAAAACTTAGAATTTAAGAAACGCACAGTGTAGTACATAGTATATGAGTGAGTTGCACTGAAAAACTTAGAATATAAGCAACGCACAGTGTAGTACATAGTATATGAGTGAGTTGCACTGAAAAACTTAGAATATAAGAAACGCACAGTGTAGTACATAGTATATGAGTGAGTTGCACTGAAAAACTTAGAATATAAGAAACGCACAGTGTAGTACATAGTATATGAGTGAGTTGCACTGAAAAACTTAGAATATAAGAAACGCACAGTGTAGTACATAGTATATGAGTGAGTTGCACTGAAAAACTTAGAAAATAAGAAACGCACAGTGTAGTACATAGTATATGAGTGAGTTGCTCTGAATAACTTAGAATATAAGAAATGCACAGTGTAGTACATAGTATATGAGTGAGTTGCACTGAAAAACTTAGAATATAAGAAACGCACAGTGTAGTACATAGTATATGAGTGAGTTACACTGAAAAACTTAGAATTTAAGAAACGCACAGTGTAGTACATAGTATATGAGTGAGTTGCACTGCAAAACATAGAATATAAGAAACGCACAGTGTAGTACATACTATATGAGTGAGTTGCACTGAAAAACTTAGAATATAAGAAACGCACAGTGTAGTACATAGTATATGAGTGAGTTGCACTGAAAAACTTAGAATATAAGAAACGCACAGTGTAGTACATATTATATGAGTTAGTTGCACTGCAAAACTTAGAATATAAGAAACGCACAGTGTAGTACATAGTATATGAGTGAGTTGCACTGAAAAAGTTAGAATATAAGAAACGCACAGTGTAGTACATAGTATATGAGTGAGTTGCACTGAAAAACTTAGAATATAAGCAACGCACAGTGTAGTACATAGTATATGAGTGAGTTGCACTGAAAAACTTAGAATTTACTGAAAAACCCGCATTACACGAAATGCACAGTGTAGTACATAGTATATGAGTGAGTTGCACTGAAAAACTTAGAATTTAAGAAACGCACAGTGTAGTACATAGTATATGAGTGAGTTGCACTGAAAAACTTAGAATATAAGCAACGCACAGTGTAGTACATAGTATATGAGTGAGTTGCACTGAAAAACTTAGAATATAAGAAACGCACAGTGTAGTACATAGTATATGAGTGAGTTGCACTGAAAAACTTAGAATATAAGAAACGCACAGTGTAGTACATAGTATATGAGTGAGTTGCACTGAAAAACTTAGAATATAAGAAACGCACAGTGTAGTACATAGTATATGAGTGAGTTCCACTGAAAAACTTAGAAAATAAGAAACGCACAGTGTAGTACATAGTATATGAGTGAGTTGCTCTGAATAACTTAGAATATAAGAAATGCACAGTGTAGTACATAGTATATGAGTGAGTTGCACTGAAACACTTAGAATATAAGAAACGCACAGTGTAGTACATAGTATATGAGTGAGTTACACTGAAAAACTTAGAATTTAAGAAACGCACAGTGTAGTACATAGTATATGAGTCACTGCAAAACATAGAATATAAGAAACGCACAGTGTAGTACATAGTATATGACTGAGTTGCACTGAAAAACTTAGAAAATAAGAAACGCACAGTGTAGTACATAGTATATGAGTGAGTTGCACTGAAAAACTTAGAATTTACTGAAAAACCCGCATTACACGAAATGCACAGTGTAGTACATAGTATATGAGTGAGTTGCACTGAAAAACTTAGAATATAAGAAACGCACAGTGTAGTACATAGTATATGAGTGAGTTGCACTGAAAAACTTAGAATTTACTGAAAAACCCGCATTACACGAAATGCACAGTGTAGTACATAGTATATGAGTGAGTTGCACTGAAAAACTTAGAATATAAGAAACGCACAGTGTAGTACATAGTATATGAGTGAGTTGCACTGAAAAACTTAGAATTTACTGAAAAACCCGCATTACACGAAATGCACAGTGTAGTACATAGTATATGAGTGAGTTGCACTGAAAAACTTAGAATATAAGAAACGCACAGTGTAGTACATAGTATATGAGTGAGTTGCACTGAAAAACTTAGAATTTAAGAAACGCACAGTGTAGTACATAGTATATGAGTGAGTTGCACTGAAAAACTTAGAATATAAGAAACGCACAGTGTAGTACATAGTATATGAGTGAGTTGCACTGAAAAACTTAGAAAATAAGAAACGCACAGTGTAGTACATAGTATATGAGTGAGTTGCTCTGAATAACTTAGAATATAAGAAATGCACAGTGTAGTACATAGTATATGAGTGAGTTGCACTGAAAAACTTAGAATATAAGAAACGCACAGTGTAGTACATAGTATATGAGTGAGTTACACTGAAAAACTTAGAATTTAAGAAACGCACAGTGTAGTACATAGTATATGAGTGAGTTGCACTGCAAAACATAGAATATAAGAAACGCACAGTGTAGTACATACTATATGAGTGAGTTGCACTGAAAAACTTAGAATATAAGAAACGCACAGTGTAGTACATAGTATATGAGTGAGTTGCACTGAAAAACTTAGAATATAAGAAACGCACAGTGTAGTACATATTATATGAGTTAGTTGCACTGCAAAACTTAGAATATAAGAAACGCACAGTGTAGTACATAGTATATGAGTGAGTTGCACTGAAAAAGTTAGAATATAAGAAACGCACAGTGTAGTACATAGTATATGAGTGAGTTGCACTGAAAAACTTAGAATTTACTGAAAAACCCGCATTACACGAAATGCACAGTGTAGTACATAGTATATGAGTGAGTTGCACTGAAAAACTTAGAATATAAGAAACGCACAGTGTAGTACATAGTATATGAGTGAGTTGCACTGAAAAACTTAGAATATAAGAAACGCACAGTGTAGTACATAGTATATGAGTGAGTTGCACTGAAAAACTTAGAATATAAGAAACGCACAGTGTAGTACATAGTATATGAGTGAGTTCCACTGAAAAACTTAGAAAATAAGAAACGCACAGTGTAGTACATAGTGTATGAGTGAGTTGCTCTGAATAACTTAGAATATAAGAAATGCACAGTGTAGTACATAGTATATGAGTGAGTTGCACTGAAACACTTAGAATATAAGAAACGCACAGTGTAGTACATAGTATATGAGTGAGTTGCACTGAAAAACTTAGAATTTACTGAAAAACCCGCATTACACGAAATGCACAGTGTAGTACATAGTATATGAGTGAGTTGCACTGAAAAACTTAGAATATAAGAAACGCACAGTGTAGTACATAGTATATGAGTGAGTTCCACTGAAAAACTTAGAAAATAAGAAACGCACAGTGTAGTACATAGTGTATGAGTGAGTTGCTCTGAATAACTTAGAATATAAGAAATGCACAGTGTAGTACATAGTATATGAGTGAGTTGCACTGAAACACTTAGAATATAAGAAACGCACAGTGTAGTACATAGTATATGAGTGAGTTGCACTGAAAAACTTAGAATTTACTGAAAAACCCGCATTACACGAAATGCACAGTGTAGTACATAGTATATGAGTGAGTTGCACTGAAAAACTTAGAATATAAGAAACGCACAGTGTAGTACATATTATATGAGTGAGTTGCACTGAAAAACTTAGAATATAAGAAACGCACAGTGTAGTACATAGTATATGAGTGAGTTGCACTGAAAAACTTAGAATTTAAGAAACGCACAGTGTAGTACATAGTATATGAGTGAGTTGCACTGAAAAACTTAGAATATAAGCAACGCACAGTGTAGTACATAGTATATGAGTGAGTTGCACTGAAAAACTTAGAATATAAGAAACGCACAGTGTAGTACATAGTATATGAGTGAGTTGCACTGAAAAACTTAGAATATAAGAAACGCACAGTGTAGTACATAGTATATGAGTGAGTTGCACTGAAAAACTTAGAATATAAGAAACGCACAGTGTAGTACATAGTATATGAGTGAGTTGCACTGAAAAACTTAGAAAATAAGAAACGCACAGTGTAGTACATAGTATATGAGTGAGTTGCTCTGAATAACTTAGAATATAAGAAATGCACAGTGTAGTACATAGTATATGAGTGAGTTGCACTGAAAAACTTAGAATATAAGAAACGCACAGTGTAGTACATAGTATATGAGTGAGTTACACTGAAAAACTTAGAATTTAAGAAACGCACAGTGTAGTACATAGTATATGAGTGAGTTGCACTGCAAAACATAGAATATAAGAAACGCACAGTGTAGTACATAGTATATGAGTGAGTTGCACTGAAAAACTTAGAATATAAGAAACGCACAGTGTAGTACATAGTATATGAGTGAGTTGCACTGAAAAACTTAGAATATAAGAAACGCACAGTGTAGTACATATTATATGAGTTAGTTGCACTGCAAAACTTAGAATATAAGAAACGCACAGTGTAGTACATAGTATATGAGTGAGTTGCACTGAAAAAGTTAGAATATAAGAAACGCACAGTGTAGTACATAGTATATGAGTGAGTTGCACTGAAAAACTTAGAATATAAGCAACGCACAGTGTAGTACATAGTATATGAGTGAGTTGCACTGAAAAACTTAGAATTTACTGAAAAACCCGCATTACACGAAATGCACAGTGTAGTACATAGTATATGAGTGAGTTGCACTGAAAAACTTAGAATATAAGCAACGCACAGTGTAGTACATAGTATATGAGTGAGTTGCACTGAAAAACTTAGAATATAAGAAACGCACAGTGTAGTACATAGTATATGAGTGAGTTGCACTGAAAAACTTAGAATATAAGAAACGCACAGTGTAGTACATAGTATATGAGTGAGTTGCACTGAAAAACTTAGAATATAAGAAACGCACAGTGTAGTACATAGTATATGAGTGAGTTCCACTGAAAAACTTAGAAAATAAGAAACGCACAGTGTAGTACATAGTATATGAGTGAGTTACACTGAAAAACTTAGAATTTAAGAAACGCACAGTGTAGTACATAGTATATGAGTCACTGCAAAACATAGAATATAAGAAACGCACAGTGTAGTACATAGTATATGAGTGAGTTGCACTGAAAAACTTAGAAAATAAGAAACGCACAGTGTAGTACATAGTATATGAGTGAGTTGCACTGAAAAACTTAGAATTTACTGAAAAACCCGCATTACACGAAATGCACAGTGTAGTACATAGTATATGAGTGAGTTGCACTGAAAAACTTAGAATATAAGAAACGCACAGTGTAGTACATAGTATATGAGTGAGTTGCACTGAAAAACTTAGAATTTACTGAAAAACCCGCATTACACGAAATGCACAGTGTAGTACATAGTATATGAGTGAGTTGCACTGAAAAACTTAGAATATAAGAAACGCACAGTGTAGTACATAGTATATGAGTGAGTTGCACTGAAAAACTTAGAATTTACTGAAAAACCCGCATTACACGAAATGCACAGTGTAGTACATAGTATATGAGTGAGTTGCACTGAAAAACTTAGAATATAAGAAACGCACAGTGTAGTACATAGTATATGAGTGAGTTGCACTGAAAAACTTAGAATATAAGAAACGCACAGTGTAGTACATAGTATATGAGTGAGTTGCACTGAAAAACTTAGAATATAAGAAACGCACAGTGTAGTACATAGTATATGAGTGAGTTGCACTGAAAAACTTAGAAAATAAGAAACGCACAGTGTAGTACATAGTATATGAGTGAGTTGCTCTGAATAACTTAGAATATAAGAAATGCACAGTGTAGTACATAGTATATGAGTGAGTTGCACTGAAAAACTTAGAATATAAGAAACGCACAGTGTAGTACATAGTATATGAGTGAGTTACACTGAAAAACTTAGAATTTAAGAAACGCACAGTGTAGTACATAGTATATGAGTGAGTTGCACTGCAAAACATAGAATATAAGAAACGCACAGTGTAGTACATACTATATGAGTGAGTTGCACTGAAAAACTTAGAATATAAGAAACGCACAGTGTAGTACATAGTATATGAGTGAGTTGCACTGAAAAACTTAGAATATAAGAAACGCACAGTGTAGTACATATTATATGAGTTAGTTGCACTGCAAAACTTAGAATATAAGAAACGCACAGTGTAGTACATAGTATATGAGTGAGTTGCACTGAAAAAGTTAGAATATAAGAAACGCACAGTGTAGTACATAGTATATGAGTGAGTTGCACTGAAAAACTTAGAATATAAGCAACGCACAGTGTAGTACATAGTATATGAGTGAGTTGCACTGAAAAACTTAGAATTTACTGAAAAACCCGCATTACACGAAATGCACAGTGTAGTACATAGTATATGAGTGAGTTGCACTGAAAAACTTAGAATTTAAGAAACGCACAGTGTAGTACATAGTATATGAGTGAGTTGCACTGAAAAACTTAGAATATAAGCAACGCACAGTGTAGTACATAGTATATGAGTGAGTTGCACTGAAAAACTTAGAATATAAGAAACGCACAGTGTAGTACATAGTATATGAGTGAGTTGCACTGAAAAACTTAGAATATAAGAAACGCACAGTGTAGTACATAGTATATGAGTGAGTTGCACTGAAAAACTTAGAATATAAGAAACGCACAGTGTAGTACATAGTATATGAGTGAGTTCCACTGAAAAACTTAGAAAATAAGAAACGCTCAGTGTAGTACATAGTATATGAGTGAGTTGCTCTGAATAACTTAGAATATAAGAAATGCACAGTGTAGTACATAGTATATGAGTGAGTTGCACTGAAACACTTAGAATATAAGAAACGCACAGTGTAGTACATAGTATATGAGTGAGTTACACTGAAAAACTTAGAATTTAAGAAACGCACAGTGTAGTACATAGTATATGAGTCACTGCAAAACATAGAATATAAGAAACGCACAGTGTAGTACATAGTATATGAGTGAGTTGCACTGAAAAACTTAGAAAATAAGAAACGCACAGTGTAGTACATAGTATATGAGTGAGTTGCACTGAAAAACTTAGAATTTACTGAAAAACCCGCATTACACGAAATGCACAGTGTAGTACATAGTATATGAGTGAGTTGCACTGAAAAACTTAGAATATAAGAAACGCACAGTGTAGTACATAGTATATGAGTGAGTTGCACTGAAAAACTTAGAATTTACTGAAAAACCCGCATTACACGAAATGCACAGTGTAGTACATAGTATATGAGTGAGTTGCACTGAAAAACTTAGAATATAAGAAACGCACAGTGTAGTACATAGTATATGAGTGAGTTGCACTGAAAAACTTAGAATTTACTGAAAAACCCGCATTACACGAAATGCACAGTGTAGTACATAGTATATGAGTGAGTTGCACTGAAAAACTTAGAATATAAGAAACGCACAGTGTAGTACATAGTATATGAGTGAGTTGCACTGAAAAACTTAGAATATAAGAAACGCACAGTGTAGTACATAGTATATGAGTGAGTTGCACTGAAAAACTTAGAATATAAGAAACGCACAGTGTAGTACATAGTATATGAGTGAGTTGCACTGAAAAACTTAGAAAATAAGAAACGCACAGTGTAGTACATAGTATATGAGTGAGTTGCTCTGAATAACTTAGAATATAAGAAATGCACAGTGTAGTACATAGTATATGAGTGAGTTGCACTGAAAAACTTAGAATATAAGAAACGCACAGTGTAGTACATAGTATATGAGTGAGTTACACTGAAAAACTTAGAATTTAAGAAACGCACAGTGTAGTACATAGTATATGAGTGAGTTGCACTGCAAAACATAGAATATAAGAAACGCACAGTGTAGTACATACTATATGAGTGAGTTGCACTGAAAAACTTAGAATATAAGAAACGCACAGTGTAGTACATAGTATATGAGTGAGTTGCACTGAAAAACTTAGAATATAAGAAACGCACAGTGTAGTACATATTATATGAGTTAGTTGCACTGCAAAACTTAGAATATAAGAAACGCACAGTGTAGTACATAGTATATGAGTGAGTTGCACTGAAAAAGTTAGAATATAAGAAACGCACAGTGTAGTACATAGTATATGAGTGAGTTGCACTGAAAAACTTAGAATTTACTGAAAAACCCGCATTACACGAAATGCACAGTGTAGTACATAGTATATGAGTGAGTTGCACTGAAAAACTTAGAATATAAGAAACGCACAGTGTAGTACATAGTATATGAGTGAGTTACACTGAAAAACTTAGAATTTAAGAAACGCACAGTGTAGTACATAGTATATGAGTGAGTTGCACTGCAAAACATAGAATATAAGAAACGCACAGTGTAGTACATAGTATATGAGTGAGTTGCACTGAAAAACTTAGAATATAAGAAACGCACAGTGTAGTACATAGTATATGAGTGAGTTGCACTGAAAAACTTAGAATTTACTGAAAAACCCGCATTACACGAAATGCACAGTGTAGTACATAGTATGAGTGAGTTGCACTGAAAAACTTAGAATATAAGAAACGCACAGTGTAGTACATAGTATATGAGTGAGTTGCACTGAAAAACTTAGAATATAAGAAACGCACAGTGTAGTACATAGTATATGAGTGACTTGCACTGAAAAACTTAGAAAATAAGAAACGCACAGTGTAGTACATAGTATATGAGTGAGTTGCTCTGAAAAACTTAGAATATAAGAAATGCACAGTGTAGTACATAGTATATGAGTGAGTTGCACTGAAAAACTTAGAATATAAGAAACGCACAGTGTAGTACATAGTATATGAGTGAGTTGCACTGAAAAACTTAGAATTTAAGAAACGCACAGTGTAGTACATAGTATATGAGTGAGTTGCACTGAAAAACTTAGAATATAAGCAACGCACAGTGTAGTACATAGTATATGAGTGAGTTGCACTGAAAAACTTAGAATATAAGAAACGCACAGTGTAGTACATAGTATATGAGTTAGTTGCACTGAAAAACTTAGAATATAAGAAACGCACAGTGTAGTACATAGTATATGAGTGAGTTGCACTGAAAAACTTAGAATATAAGAAACGCACAGTGTAGTACATAGTATATGAGTGAGTTCCACTGAAAAACTTAGAAAATAAGAAACGCACAGTGTAGTACATAGTATATGAGTGAGTTGCTCTGAATAACTTAGAATATAAGAAATGCACAGTGTAGTACATAGTATATGAGTGAGTTGCACTGAAACACTTAGAATATAAGAAACGCACAGTGTAGTACATAGTATATGAGTGAGTTACACTGAAAAACTTAGAATTTAAGAAACGCACAGTGTAGTACATAGTATATGAGTGAGTTGCACTGCAAAACATAGAATATAAGAAACGCACAGTGTAGTACATAGTATATGAGTGAGTTGCACTGAAAAAGTTAGAAAATAAGAAACGCACAGTGTAGTACATAGTATATGAGTGAGTTGCACTGAAAAACTTAGAATTTACTGAAAAACCCGCATTACACGAAATGCACAGTGTAGTACATAGTATATGAGTGAGTTGCACTGAAAAACTTAGAATATAAGAAACGCACAGTGTAGTACATAGTATATGAGTGAGTTGCACTGAAAAACTTAGAATTTACTGAAAAACCCGCATTACACGAAATGCACAGTGTAGTACATAGTATATGAGTGAGTTGCACTGAAAAACTTAGAATATAAGAAACGCACAGTGTAGTACATAGTATATGAGTGAGTTCCACTGAAAAACTTAGAATTTACTGAAAAACCCGCATTACACGAAATGCACAGTGTAGTACATAGTATATGAGTGAGTTGCACTGAAAAACTTAGAATATAAGAAACGCACAGTGTAGTACATAGTATATGAGTGAGTTCCACTGAAAAACTTAGAATATAAGAAACGCACAGTGTAGTACATAGTATATGAGTGAGTTGCACTGAAAAACTTAGAATATAAGAAACGCACAGTGTAGTACATAGTATATGAGTGAGTTGCACTGAAAAACTTAGAAAATAAGAAACGCACAGTGTAGTACATAGTATATGAGTGAGTTGCTCTGAATAACTTAGAATATAAGAAATGCACAGTGTAGTACATAGTATATGAGTGAGTTGCACTGAAAAACTTAGAATATAAGAAACGCACAGTGTAGTACATAGTATATGAGTGAGTTACACTGAAAAACTTAGAATTTAAGAAACGCACAGTGTAGTACATAGTATATGAGTGAGTTGCACTGCAAAACATAGAATATAAGAAACGCACAGTGTAGTACATACTATATGAGTGAGTTGCACTGAAAAACTTAGAATATAAGAAACGCACAGTGTAGTACATAGTGTATGAGTGAGTTGCACTGAAAAACTTAGAATATAAGAAACGCACAGTGTAGTACATATTATATGAGTTAGTTGCACTGCAAAACTTAGAATATAAGAAACGCACAGTGTAGTACATAGTATATGAGTGAGTTGCACTGAAAAAGTTAGAATATAAGAAACGCACAGTGTAGTACATAGTATATGAGTGAGTTGCACTGAAAAACTTAGAATTTACTGAAAAACCCGCATTACACGAAATGCACAGTGTAGTACATAGTATATGAGTGAGTTGCACTGAAAAACTTAGAATATAAGAAACGCACAGTGTAGTACATAGTATATGAGTGAGTTACACTGAAAAACTTAGAATTTAAGAAACGCACAGTGTAGTACATAGTATATGAGTGAGTTGCACTGCAAAACATAGAATATAAGAAACGCACAGTGTAGTACATACTATATGAGTGAGTTGCACTGAAAAACTTAGAATATAAGAAACGCACAGTGTAGTACATAGTATATGAGTGAGTTGCACTGAAAAACTTAGAATATAAGAAACGCACAGTGTAGTACATATTATATGAGTTAGTTGCACTGCAAAACTTAGAATATAAGAAACGCACAGTGTAGTACATAGTATATGAGTGAGTTGCACTGAAAAAGTTAGAATATAAGAAACGCACAGTGTAGTACATAGTATATGAGTGAGTTGCACTGAAAAACTTAGAATTTACTGAAAAACCCGCATTACACGAAATGCACAGTGTAGTACATAGTATATGAGTGAGTTGCACTGAAAAACTTAGAATATAAGAAACGCACAGTGTAGTACATAGTATATGAGTGAGTTGCACTGAAAAACTTAGAATATAAGAAACGCACAGTGTAGTACATAGTATATGAGTGAGTTGCACTGAAAAACTTAGAATATAAGAAACGCACAGTGTAGTACATAGTATATGAGTGAGTTGCACTGAAAAACTTAGAATTTAAGAAACGCACAGTGTAGTACATAGTATATGAGTGAGTTGCACTGAAAAACTTAGAATATAAGCAACGCACAGTGTAGTACATAGTATATGAGTGAGTTGCACTGAAAAACTTAGAATATAAGAAACGCACAGTGTAGTACATAGTATATGAGTGAGTTGCACTGAAAAACTTAGAATATAAGAAACGCACAGTGTAGTACATAGTATATGAGTGAGTTGCACTGAAAAACTTAGAATATAAGAAACGCACAGTGTAGTACATAGTATATGAGTGAGTTGCACTGAAAAACTTAGAAAATAAGAAACGCACAGTGTAGTACATAGTATATGAGTGAGTTGCTCTGAATAACTTAGAATATAAGAAATGCACAGTGTAGTACATAGTATATGAGTGAGTTGCACTGAAAAACTTAGAATATAAGAAACGCACAGTGTAGTACATAGTATATGAGTGAGTTACACTGAAAAACTTAGAATTTAAGAAACGCACAGTGTAGTACATAGTATATGAGTGAGTTGCACTGCAAAACATAGAATATAAGAAACGCACAGTGTAGTACATACTATATGAGTGAGTTGCACTGAAAAACTTAGAATATAAGAAACGCACAGTGTAGTACATAGTATATGAGTGAGTTGCACTGAAAAACTTAGAATATAAGAAACGCACAGTGTAGTACATATTATATGAGTTAGTTGCACTGCAAAACTTAGAATATAAGAAACGCACAGTGTAGTACATAGTATATGAGTGAGTTGCACTGAAAAAGTTAGAATATAAGAAACGCACAGTGTAGTACATAGTATATGAGTGAGTTGCACTGAAAAACTTAGAATTTACTGAAAAACCCGCATTACACGAAATGCACAGTGTAGTACATAGTATATGAGTGAGTTTCACTGAAAAACTTAGAATATAAGAAACGCACAGTGTAGTACATAGTATATGAGTGAGTTGCACTGAAAAACTTAGAATATAAGAAACGCACAGTGTAGTACATAGTATATGAGTGAGTTGCACTGAAAAACTTAGAATATAAGAAATGCACAGTGTAGTACATAGTATATGAGTGAGTTGCACTGAAAAACTTAGAATATAAGAAACGCACAGTGTAGTACATAGTATATGAGTGAGTTACACTGAAAAACTTAGAATTTAAGAAACGCACAGTGTAGTACATAGTATATGAGTGAGTTGCACTGCAAAACATAGAATATAAGAAACGCACAGTGTAGTACATACTATATGAGTGAGTTGCACTGAAAAACTTAGAATATAAGAAACGCACAGTGTAGTACATAGTATATGAGTGAGTTGCACTGAAAAACTTAGAATATAAGAAACGCACAGTGTAGTACATATTATATGAGTTAGTTGCACTGCAAAACTTAGAATATAAGAAACGCACAGTGTAGTACATAGTATATGAGTGAGTTGCACTGAAAAAGTTAGAATATAAGAAACGCACAGTGTAGTACATAGTATATGAGTGAGTTGCACTGAAAAACTTAGAATTTACTGAAAAACCCGCATTACACGAAATGCACAGTGTAGTACATAGTATATGAGTGAGTTTCACTGAAAAACTTAGAATATAAGAAACGCACAGTGTAGTACATAGTATATGAGTGAGTTGCACTGAAAAACTTAGAATATAAAAAACGCACAGTGTAGTACATAGTATATGAGTGAGTTGCACTGAAAAACTTAGAATTTAAGAAACGCACAGTGTAGTACATAGTATATGAGTGAGTTGCACTGAAACACTTAGAATATAAGAAACGCACAGTGTAGTACATAGTATATGAGTGAGTTACACTGAAAAACTTAGAATTTAAGAAACGCACAGTGTAGTACATAGTATATGAGTGAGTTGCACTGCAAAACATAGAATATAAGAAACGCACAGTGTAGTACATACTATATGAGTGAGTTGCACTGAAAAACTTAGAATATAAGAAACGCACAGTGTAGTACATAGTATATGAGTGAGTTGCACTGAAAAACTTAGAATATAAGAAACGCACAGTGTAGTACATATTATATGAGTTAGTTGCACTGCAAAACTTAGAATATAAGAAACGCACAGTGTAGTACATAGTATATGAGTGAGTTACACTGAAAAAGTTAGAATATAAGAAACGCACAGTGTAGTACATAGTATATGAGTGAGTTGCACTGAAAAACTTAGAATTTACTGAAAAACCCGCATTACACGAAATGCACAGTGTAGTACATAGTATATGAGTGAGTTTCACTGAAAAACTTAGAATATAAGAAACGCACAGTGTAGTACATAGTATATGAGTGAGTTGCACTGAAAAACTTAGAATATAAGAAACGCACAGTGTAGTACATAGTATATGAGTGAGTTGCACTGAAAAACTTAGAATTTAAGAAACGCACAGTGTAGTACATAGTATATGAGTGAGTTGCACTGAAAAACTTAGAATATAAGCAACGCACAGTGTAGTACATAGTATATGAGTGAGTTACACTGAAAAACTTAGAATATAAGAAACGCACAGTGTAGTACATAGTATATGAGTGAGTTGCACTGAAAAACTTAGAATATAAGAAACGCACAGTGTAGTACAGAGTATATGAGTGAGTTGCACTGAAAAACTTCGAATATAAGAAACGCACAGTGTAGTACATAGTATATGAGTGAGTTCCACTGAAAAACTTAGAAAATAAGAAACGCACAGTGTAGTACATAGTATATGAGTGAGTTGCTCTGAATAACTTAGAATATAAGAAATGCACAGTGTAGTACATAGTATATGAGTGAGTTGCACTGAAACACTTAGAATTTAAGAAACGCACAGTGTAGTACATAGTATATGAGTGAGTTGCACTGCAAAACATAGAATATAAGAAACGCACAGTGTAGTACATAGTATATGAGTGAGTTGCACTGAAAAACTTAGAAAATAAGAAACGCACAGTGTAGTACATAGTATATGAGTGAGTTGCACTGAAAAACTTAGAATTTACTGAAAAACCCGCATTACACGAAATGCACAGTGTAGTACATAGTATATGAGTGAGTTGCACTGAAAAACTTAGAATATAAGAAACGCACAGTGTAGTACATAGTATATTAGTGAGTTGCACTGAAAAACTTAGAATTTACTGAAAAACCCGCATTACACGAAATGCACAGTGTAGTACATAGTATATGAGTGAGTTGCACTGAAAAACTTAGAATATAAGAAACGCACAGTGTAGTACATAGTATATGAGTGAGTTGCACTGAAAAACTTAGAATTTACTGAAAAACCCGCATTACACGAAATGCACAGTGTAGTACATAGTATATGAATGAGTTGCACTGAAAAACTTAGAATATAATAAACGCACAGTGTAGTACATAGTATATGAGTGAGTTGCACTGAAAAACTTAGAATATAAGAAACGCACAGTGTAGTACATAGTATATGAGTGAGTTGCACTGAAAAACTTAGAATATAAGAAACGCACAGTGTAGTACATAGTATATTAGTGAGTTGCACTGAAAAACTTAGAAAATAAGAAACGCACAGTGTAGTACATAGTATATGAGTGAGTTGCTCTGAATAACTTAGAATATAAGAAATGCACAGTGTAGTACATAGTATATGAGTGAGTTGCACTGAAAAACTTAGAATATAAGAAACGCACAGTGTAGTACATAGTATATGAGTGAGTTACACTGAAAAACTTAGAATTTAAGAAACGCACAGTGTAGTACATAGTATATGAGTGAGTTGCACTGCAAAACATAGAATATAAGAAACGCACAGTGTAGTACATACTATATGAGTGAGTTGCACTGAAAAACTTAGAATATAAGAAACGCACAGTGTAGTACATAGTATATGAGTGAGTTGCACTGAAAAACTTAGAATATAAGAAACGCACAGTGTAGTACATATTATATGAGTTAGTTGCACTGCAAAACTTAGAATATAAGAAACGCACAGTGTAGTACATAGTATATGAGTGAGTTGCACTGAAAAAGTTAGAATATAAGAAACGCACAGTGTAGTACATAGTATATGAGTGAGTTGCACTGAAAAACTTAGAATTTACTGAAAAACCCGCATTACACGAAATGCACAGTGTAGTACATAGTATATGAGTGAGTTGCACTGAAAAACTTAGAATATAAGAAACGCACAGTGTAGTACATAGTATATGAGTGAGTTGCACTGAAAAACTTAGAATATAAGAAACGCACAGTGTAGTACATAGTATATGAGTGAGTTGCACTGAAAAACTTAGAATATAAGAAACGCACAGTGTAGTACATAGTATATGAGTGAGTTGCACTGAAAAACTTAGAATTTAAGAAACGCACAGTGTAGTACATAGTATATGAGTGAGTTGCACTGAAAAACTTAGAATATAAGCAACGCACAGTGTAGTACATAGTATATGAGTGAGTTGCACTGAAAAACTTAGAATATAAGAAACGCACAGTGTAGTACATAGTATATGAGTGAGTTGCACTGAAAAACTTAGAATATAAGAAACGCACAGTGTAGTACATAGTATATGAGTGAGTTGCACTGAAAAACTTAGAATATAAGAAACGCACAGTGTAGTACATAGTATATGAGTGAGTTGCACTGAAAAACTTAGAAAATAAGAAACGCACAGTGTAGTACATAGTATATGAGTGAGTTGCTCTGAATAACTTAGAATATAAGAAATGCACAGTGTAGTACATAGTATATGAGTGAGTTGCACTGAAAAACTTAGAATATAAGAAACGCACAGTGTAGTACATAGTATATGAGTGAGTTACACTGAAAAACTTAGAATTTAAGAAACGCACAGTGTAGTACATAGTATATGAGTGAGTTGCACTGCAAAACATAGAATATAAGAAACGCACAGTGTAGTACATACTATATGAGTGAGTTGCACTGAAAAACTTAGAATATAAGAAACGCACAGTGTAGTACATAGTATATGAGTGAGTTGCACTGAAAAACTTAGAATATAAGAAACGCACAGTGTAGTACATATTATATGAGTTAGTTGCACTGCAAAACTTAGAATATAAGAAACGCACAGTGTAGTACATAGTATATGAGTGAGTTGCACTGAAAAAGTTAGAATATAAGAAACGCACAGTGTAGTACATAGTATATGAGTGAGTTGCACTGAAAAACTTAGAATTTACTGAAAAACCCGCATTACACGAAATGCACAGTGTAGTACATAGTATATGAGTGAGTTTCACTGAAAAACTTAGAATATAAGAAACGCACAGTGTAGTACATAGTATATGAGTGAGTTGCACTGAAAAACTTAGAATATAAGAAACGCACAGTGTAGTACATAGTATATGAGTGAGTTGCACTGAAAAACTTAGAATATAAGAAACGCACAGTGTAGTACATAGTATATGAGTGAGTTACACTGAAAAACTTAGAATTTAAGAAACGCACAGTGTAGTACATAGTATATGAGTGAGTTGCTCTGAATAACTTAGAATATAAGAAATGCACAGTGTAGTACATAGTATATGAGTGAGTTGCACTGAAAAACTTAGAATATAAGAAACGCACAGTGTAGTACATAGTATATGAGTGAGTTACACTGAAAAACTTAGAATTTAAGAAACGCACAGTGTAGTACATAGTATATGAGTGAGTTGCACTGCAAAACATAGAATATAAGAAACGCACAGTGTAGTACATACTATATGAGTGAGTTGCACTGAAAAACTTAGAATATAAGAAACGCACAGTGTAGTACATAGTATATGAGTGAGTTGCACTGAAAAACTTAGAATATAAGAAACGCACAGTGTAGTACATATTATATGAGTTAGTTGCACTGCAAAACTTAGAATATAAGAAACGCACAGTGTAGTACATAGTATATGAGTGAGTTGCACTGAAAAAGTTAGAATATAAGAAACGCACAGTGTAGTACATAGTATATGAGTGAGTTGCACTGAAAAACTTAGAATTTACTGAAAAACCCGCATTACACGAAATGCACAGTGTAGTACATAGTATATGAGTGAGTTTCACTGAAAAACTTAGAATATAAGAAACGCACAGTGTAGTACATAGTATATGAGTGAGTTGCACTGAAAAACTTAGAATATAAAAAACGCACAGTGTAGTACATAGTATATGAGTGAGTTGCACTGAAAAACTTAGAATTTAAGAAACGCACAGTGTAGTACATAGTATATGAGTGAGTTGCACTGAAACACTTAGAATATAAGAAACGCACAGTGTAGTACATAGTATATGAGTGAGTTACACTGAAAAACTTAGAATTTAAGAAACGCACAGTGTAGTACATAGTATATGAGTGAGTTGCACTGCAAAACATAGAATATAAGAAACGCACAGTGTAGTACATACTATATGAGTGAGTTGCACTGAAAAACTTAGAATATAAGAAACGCACAGTGTAGTACATAGTATATGAGTGAGTTGCACTGAAAAACTTAGAATATAAGAAACGCACAGTGTAGTACATATTATATGAGTTAGTTGCACTGCAAAACTTAGAATATAAGAAACGCACAGTGTAGTACATAGTATATGAGTGAGTTACACTGAAAAAGTTAGAATATAAGAAACGCACAGTGTAGTACATAGTATATGAGTGAGTTGCACTGAAAAACTTAGAATATAAGAAACGCACAGTGTAGTACATAGTATATGAGTGAGTTGCACTGAAAAACTTAGAATTTAAGAAACGCACAGTGTAGTACATAGTATATGAGTGAGTTGCACTGAAAAACTTAGAATATAAGCAACGCACAGTGTAGTACATAGTATATGAGTGAGTTACACTGAAAAACTTAGAATATAAGAAACGCACAGTGTAGTACATAGTATATGAGTGAGTTGCACTGAAAAACTTAGAATATAAGAAACGCACAGTGTAGTACAGAGTATATGAGTGAGTTGCACTGAAAAACTTCGAATATAAGAAACGCACAGTGTAGTACATAGTATATGAGTGAGTTCCACTGAAAAACTTAGAAAATAAGAAACGCACAGTGTAGTACATAGTATATGAGTGAGTTGCTCTGAATAACTTAGAATATAAGAAATGCACAGTGTAGTACATAGTATATGAGTGAGTTGCACTGAAACACTTAGAATTTAAGAAACGCACAGTGTAGTACATAGTATATGAGTGAGTTGCACTGCAAAACATAGAATATAAGAAACGCACAGTGTAGTACATAGTATATGAGTGAGTTGCACTGAAAAACTTAGAAAATAAGAAACGCACAGTGTAGTACATAGTATATGAGTGAGTTGCACTGAAAAACTTAGAATTTACTGAAAAACCCGCATTACACGAAATGCACAGTGTAGTACATAGTATATGAGTGAGTTGCACTGAAAAACTTAGAATATAAGAAACGCACAGTGTAGTACATAGTATATTAGTGAGTTGCACTGAAAAACTTAGAATTTACTGAAAAACCCGCATTACACGAAATGCACAGTGTAGTACATAGTATATGAGTGAGTTGCACTGAAAAACTTAGAATATAAGAAACGCACAGTGTAGTACATAGTATATGAGTGAGTTGCACTGAAAAACTTAGAATTTACTGAAAAACCCGCATTACACGAAATGCACAGTGTAGTACATAGTATATGAATGAGTTGCACTGAAAAACTTAGAATATAATAAACGCACAGTGTAGTACATAGTATATGAGTGAGTTGCACTGAAAAACTTAGAATATAAGAAACGCACAGTGTAGTACATAGTATATGAGTGAGTTGCACTGAAAAACTTAGAATATAAGAAACGCACAGTGTAGTACATAGTATATTAGTGAGTTGCACTGAAAAACTTAGAAAATAAGAAACGCACAGTGTAGTACATAGTATATGAGTGAGTTGCTCTGAATAACTTAGAATATAAGAAATGCACAGTGTAGTACATAGTATATGAGTGAGTTGCACTGAAAAACTTAGAATATAAGAAACGCACAGTGTAGTACATAGTATATGAGTGAGTTACACTGAAAAACTTAGAATTTAAGAAACGCACAGTGTAGTACATAGTATATGAGTGAGTTGCACTGCAAAACATAGAATATAAGAAACGCACAGTGTAGTACATACTATATGAGTGAGTTGCACTGAAAAACTTAGAATATAAGAAACGCACAGTGTAGTACATAGTATATGAGTGAGTTGCACTGAAAAACTTAGAATATAAGAAACGCACAGTGTAGTACATATTATATGAGTTAGTTGCACTGCAAAACTTAGAATATAAGAAACGCACAGTGTAGTACATAGTATATGAGTGAGTTGCACTGAAAAAGTTAGAATATAAGAAACGCACAGTGTAGTACATAGTATATGAGTGAGTTGCACTGAAAAACTTAGAATTTACTGAAAAACCCGCATTACACGAAATGCACAGTGTAGTACATAGTATATGAGTGAGTTGCACTGAAAAACTTAGAATATAAGAAACGCACAGTGTAGTACATAGTATATGAGTGAGTTGCACTGAAAAACTTAGAATTTACTGAAAAACCCGCATTACACGAAATGCACAGTGTAGTACATAGTATATGAATGAGTTGCACTGAAAAACTTAGAATATAATAAACGCACAGTGTAGTACATAGTATATGAGTGAGTTGCACTGAAAAACTTAGAATATAAGAAACGCACAGTGTAGTACATAGTATATGAGTGAGTTGCACTGAAAAACTTAGAATATAAGAAACGCACAGTGTAGTACATAGTATATTAGTGAGTTGCACTGAAAAACTTAGAAAATAAGAAACGCACAGTGTAGTACATAGTATATGAGTGAGTTGCTCTGAATAACTTAGAATATAAGAAATGCACAGTGTAGTACATAGTATATGAGTGAGTTGCACTGAAAAACTTAGAATATAAGAAACGCACAGTGTAGTACATAGTATATGAGTGAGTTACACTGAAAAACTTAGAATTTAAGAAACGCACAGTGTAGTACATAGTATATGAGTGAGTTGCACTGCAAAACATAGAATATAAGAAACGCACAGTGTAGTACATACTATATGAGTGAGTTGCACTGAAAAACTTAGAATATAAGAAACGCACAGTGTAGTACATAGTATATGAGTGAGTTGCACTGAAAAACTTAGAATATAAGAAACGCACAGTGTAGTACATATTATATGAGTTAGTTGCACTGCAAAACTTAGAATATAAGAAACGCACAGTGTAGTACATAGTATATGAGTGAGTTGCACTGAAAAAGTTAGAATATAAGAAACGCACAGTGTAGTACATAGTATATGAGTGAGTTGCACTGAAAAACTTAGAATATAAGAAACGCACAGTGTAGTACATAGTATATGAGTGAGTTGCACTGAAAAACTTAGAATATAAGAAACGCACAGTGTAGTACATAGTATATGAGTGAGTTCCACTGAAAAACTTAGAAAATAAGAAACGCACAGTGTAGTACATAGTATATGAGTGAGTTACACTGAAAAACTTAGAATATAAGAAACGCACAGTGTAGTACATAGTATATGAGTGAGTTGCACTGCAAAACATAGAATATAAGAAACGCACAGTGTAGTACATAGTATATGAGTGAGTTGCACTGAAAAACTTAGAAAATAAGAAACGCACAGTGTAGTACATAGTATATGAGTGAGTTGCACTGAAAAACTTAGAATTTACTGAAAAACCCGCATTACACGAAATGCACAGTGTAGTACATAGTATATGAGTGAGTTGCACTGAAAAACTTAGAATATAAGAAACGCACAGTGTAGTACTTAGTATATGAGTGAGTTGCACTGAAAAACTTAGAATTTACTGAAAAACCCGCATTACACGAAATGCACAGTGTAGTACATAGTATATGAGTGAGTTGCACTGAAAAACTTAGAATATAAGAAACGCACAGTGTAGTACATAGTATATGAGTGAGTTGCACTGAAAAACTTAGAATTTACTGAAAAACCCGCATTACACGAAATGCACAGTGTAGTACATATTATATGAGTGAGTTGCACTGAAAAACTTAGAATATAAGAAACGCACAGTGTAGTACATAGTATATGAGTGAGTTGCACTGAAAAACTTAGAATATAAGAAACGCACAGTGTAGTACATAGTATATGAGTGAGTTGCACTGAAAAACTTAGAATTTAAGAAACGCACAGTGTAGTACATAGTATATGAGTGAGTTGCACTGAAAAACTTAGAATATAAGCAACGCACAGTGTAGTACATAGTTTATGAGTGAGTTGCACTGAAAAACTTAGAATATAAGAAACGCACAGTGTAGTACATAGTATATGAGTGAGTTGCACTGAAAACCTTAGAATATAAGAAACGCACAGTGTAGTACATAGTATATGAGTGAGTTGCACTGAAAAACTTAGAATATAAGAAACGCACAGTGTAGTACATAGTATATGAGTGAGTTGCACTGAAAAACTTAGAAAATAAGAAACGCACAGTGTAGTACATAGTATATGAGTGAGTTGCTCTGAATAACTTAGAATATAAGAAATGCACAGTGTAGTACATAGTATATGAGTGAGTTGCACTGAAAAACTTAGAATATAAGAAACGCACAGTGTAGTACATAGTATATGAGTGAGTTACACTGAAAAACTTAGAATTTAAGAAACGCACAGTGTAGTACATAGTATATGAGTGAGTTGCACTGCAAAACATAGAATATAAGAAACGCACAGTGTAGTACATAGTATATGAGTGAGTTGCACTGAAAAAGTTAGAATATAAGAAACGCACAGTGTAGTACATAGTATATAAGTGAGTTGCACTGAAAAACTTAGAATTTACTGAAAAACCCGCATTACACGAAATGCACAGTGTAGTACATAGTATGAGTGAGTTGCACTGAAAAACTTAGAATATAAGAAACGCACAGTGTAGTACATAGTATATGAGTGAGTTGCACTGAAAAACTTAGAATATAAGAAACGCACAGTGTAGTACATAGTATATGAGTGACTTGCACTGAAAAACTTAGAAAATAAGAAACGCACAGTGTAGTACATAGTATATGAGTGAGTTGCTCTGAAAAACTTAGAATATAAGAAATGCACAGTGTAGTACATAGTATATGAGTGAGTTGCACTGAAAAACTTAGAATATAAGAAACGCACAGTGTAGTACATAGTATATGAGTGAGTTGCACTGAAAAACTTAGAATATAAGAAACGCACAGTGTAGTACATAGTATATGAGTGAGTTGCACTGAAAAACTTAGAATATAAGAAATGCACAGTGTAGTACATAGTATATGAGTGAGTTGCACTGAAAAACTTAGAATATAAGAAACGCACAGTGTAGTACATAGTATATGAGTGAGTTGCACTGAAAAACTTAGAATATAAGAAACGCACATTGTAGTACATAGAATATGAGTGAGTTGCACTGAAAAACTTAGAATATAAGAAACGCACAGTGTAGTACATATTATATGAGTTAGTTGTACTGCAAAACTTAGAATATAAGAAACGCACAGTGTGTTACATAGTATATGAGTGAGTTGCACTGAAAAACTTAGAATATAAGAAACGCACAGTGTAGTACATAGTATATGAGTGAGTTGCACTGAAAAACTTAGAATATAAGAAACGCACAGTGTAGTACATATTATATGAGTTAGTTGCACTGCAAAACTTAGAATATAAGAAACGCACAGTGTAGTACATAGTATATGAGTGAGTTGCACTGAAAAAGTTAGAATATAAGAAACGCACAGTGTAGTACATAGTATATGAGTGAGTTGCACTGAAAAACTTAGAATTTACTGAAAAACCCGCATTACACGAAATGCACAGTGTAGTACATAGTATATGAGTGAGTTGCACTGAAAAACTTAGAATATAAGAAACGCACAGTGTAGTACATAGTATATGAGTGAGTTGCACTGAAAAACTTAGAATTTACTGAAAAACCCGCATTACACGAAATGCACAGTGTAGTACATAGTATATGAATGAGTTGCACTGAAAAACTTAGAATATAATAAACGCACAGTGTAGTACATAGTATATGAGTGAGTTGCACTGAAAAACTTAGAATATAAGAAACGCACAGTGTAGTACATAGTATATGAGTGAGTTGCACTGAAAAACTTAGAATATAAGAAACGCACAGTGTAGTACATAGTATATTAGTGAGTTGCACTGAAAAACTTAGAAAATAAGAAACGCACAGTGTAGTACATAGTATATGAGTGAGTTGCTCTGAATAACTTAGAATATAAGAAATGCACAGTGTAGTACATAGTATATGAGTGAGTTGCACTGAAAAACTTAGAATATAAGAAACGCACAGTGTAGTACATAGTATATGAGTGAGTTACACTGAAAAACTTAGAATTTAAGAAACGCACAGTGTAGTACATAGTATATGAGTGAGTTGCACTGCAAAACATAGAATATAAGAAACGCACAGTGTAGTACATACTATATGAGTGAGTTGCACTGAAAAACTTAGAATATAAGAAACGCACAGTGTAGTACATAGTATATGAGTGAGTTGCACTGAAAAACTTAGAATATAAGAAACGCACAGTGTAGTACATATTATATGAGTTAGTTGCACTGCAAAACTTAGAATATAAGAAACGCACAGTGTAGTACATAGTATATGAGTGAGTTGCACTGAAAAAGTTAGAATATAAGAAACGCACAGTGTAGTACATAGTATATGAGTGAGTTGCACTGAAAAACTTAGAATTTACTGAAAAACCCGCATTACACGAAATGCACAGTGTAGTACATAGTATATGAGTGAGTTGCACTGAAAAACTTAGAATATAAGAAACGCACAGTGTAGTACATAGTATATGAGTGAGTTGCACTGAAAAACTTAGAATATAAAAAACGCACAGTGTAGTACATAGTATATGAGTGAGTTGCACTGAAAAACTTAGAATTTAAGAAACGCACAGTGTAGTACATAGTATATGAGTGAGTTGCACTGAAAAACTTAGAATATAAGCAACGCACAGTGTAGTACATAGTATATGAGTGAGTTGCACTGAAAAACTTAGAATATAAGAAACGCACAGTGTAGTACATAGTATATGAGTGAGTTGCACTGAAAAACTTAGAATATAAGAAACGCACAGTGTAGTACATAGTATATGAGTGAGTTGCACTGAAAAACTTAGAATATAAGAAACGCACAGTGTAGTACATAGTATATGAGTGAGTTCCACTGAAAAACTTAGAAAATAAGAAACGCACAGTGTAGTACATAGTATATGAGTGAGTTACACTGAAAAACTTAGAATATAAGAAACGCACAGTGTAGTACATAGTATATGAGTGAGTTGCACTGCAAAACATAGAATATAAGAAACGCACAGTGTAGTACATAGTATATGAGTGAGTTGCACTGAAAAACTTAGAAAATAAGAAACGCACAGTGTAGTACATAGTATATGAGTGAGTTGCACTGAAAAACTTAGAATTTACTGAAAAACCCGCATTACACGAAATGCACAGTGTAGTACATAGTATATGAGTGAGTTGCACTGAAAAACTTAGAATATAAGAAACGCACAGTGTAGTACTTAGTATATGAGTGAGTTGCACTGAAAAACTTAGAATTTACTGAAAAACCCGCATTACACGAAATGCACAGTGTAGTACATAGTATATGAGTGAGTTGCACTGAAAAACTTAGAATATAAGAAACGCACAGTGTAGTACATAGTATATGAGTGAGTTGCACTGAAAAACTTAGAATTTACTGAAAAACCCGCATTACACGAAATGCACAGTGTAGTACATATTATATGAGTGAGTTGCACTGAAAAACTTAGAATATAAGAAACGCACAGTGTAGTACATAGTATATGAGTGAGTTGCACTGAAAAACTTAGAATATAAGAAACGCACAGTGTAGTACATAGTATATGAGTGAGTTGCACTGAAAAACTTAGAATTTAAGAAACGCACAGTGTAGTACATAGTATATGAGTGAGTTGCACTGAAAAACTTAGAATATAAGCAACGCACAGTGTAGTACATAGTTTATGAGTGAGTTGCACTGAAAAACTTAGAATATAAGAAACGCACAGTGTAGTACATAGTATATGAGTGAGTTGCACTGAAAACCTTAGAATATAAGAAACGCACAGTGTAGTACATAGTATATGAGTGAGTTGCACTGAAAAACTTAGAATATAAGAAACGCACAGTGTAGTACATAGTATATGAGTGAGTTGCACTGAAAAACTTAGAAAATAAGAAACGCACAGTGTAGTACATAGTATATGAGTGAGTTGCTCTGAATAACTTAGAATATAAGAAATGCACAGTGTAGTACATAGTATATGAGTGAGTTGCACTGAAAAACTTAGAATATAAGAAACGCACAGTGTAGTACATAGTATATGAGTGAGTTACACTGAAAAACTTAGAATTTAAGAAACGCACAGTGTAGTACATAGTATATGAGTGAGTTGCACTGCAAAACATAGAATATAAGAAACGCACAGTGTAGTACATAGTATATGAGTGAGTTGCACTGAAAAAGTTAGAATATAAGAAACGCACAGTGTAGTACATAGTATATAAGTGAGTTGCACTGAAAAACTTAGAATTTACTGAAAAACCCGCATTACACGAAATGCACAGTGTAGTACATAGTATGAGTGAGTTGCACTGAAAAACTTAGAATATAAGAAACGCACAGTGTAGTACATAGTATATGAGTGAGTTGCACTGAAAAACTTAGAATATAAGAAACGCACAGTGTAGTACATAGTATATGAGTGACTTGCACTGAAAAACTTAGAAAATAAGAAACGCACAGTGTAGTACATAGTATATGAGTGAGTTGCTCTGAAAAACTTAGAATATAAGAAATGCACAGTGTAGTACATAGTATATGAGTGAGTTGCACTGAAAAACTTAGAATATAAGAAACGCACAGTGTAGTACATAGTATATGAGTGAGTTGCACTGAAAAACTTAGAATATAAGAAACGCACAGTGTAGTACATAGTATATGAGTGAGTTGCACTGAAAAACTTAGAATATAAGAAATGCACAGTGTAGTACATAGTATATGAGTGAGTTGCACTGAAAAACTTAGAATATAAGAAACGCACAGTGTAGTACATAGTATATGAGTGAGTTGCACTGAAAAACTTAGAATATAAGAAACGCACATTGTAGTACATAGAATATGAGTGAGTTGCACTGAAAAACTTAGAATATAAGAAACGCACAGTGTAGTACATATTATATGAGTTAGTTGTACTGCAAAACTTAGAATATAAGAAACGCACAGTGTGTTACATAGTATATGAGTGAGTTGCACTGAAAAAGTTAGAATATAAGAAACGCACAGTGTAGTACATAGTATATGAGTGAGTTGCACTGAAAAACTTAGAATTTACTGAAAAACCCGCATTACACGAAATGCACAGTGTAGTACATAGTATATGAGTGAGTTGCACTGAAAAACTTAGAATATAAGAAACGCACAGTGTAGTACATAGTATATGAGTGAGTTGCACTGAAAAACTTAGAATATAAGAAACGCACAGTGTAGTACATAGTATATGAGTGAGTTGCACTGAAAAACTTAGAATTTAAGAAACGCACAGTGTAGTACATAGTATATGAGTGAGTTGCACTGAAAAACTTAGAATATAAGAAACGCACAGTGTAGTACATAGTATATGAGTGAGTTGCACTGAAAAACTTAGAATATAAGAAACGCACAGTGTAGTACGTAGTATATGAGTGAGTTGCACTGAAAAACTTAGAATATAAGAAACGCACAGTGTAGTACATAGTATATGAGTGAGTTACACTGAAAAACTTAGAATATAAGCAACGCACAGTGTAGTACATAGTATATGAGTGAGTTGCACTGAAAAACTTAGAATATAAGAAACGCACAGTGTAGTACATAGTATATGAGTGAGTTGCACTGAAAAACTTAGAATATAAGAAACACACAGTGTAGTACGTAGTATATGAGTGAGTTGCACTGAAAAACTTAGAATATAAGAAACGCACAGTGTAGTACATAGTATATGAGTGAGTTGCACTGAAAAACTTAGAAAATAAGAAGCGCACAGTGTAGTACATAGTATATGAGTGAGTTGCTCTGAATAACTTAGAATATAAGAAATGCACAGTGTAGTACATAGTATATGAGTGAGTTGCACTGAAAAACTTAGAATATAAGAAACGCACAGTGTAGTACATAGTATATGAGTGAGTTACACTGAAAAACTTAGAATTTAAGAAACGCACAGTGTAGTACATAGTATATGAGTGAGTTGCACTGCAAAACATAGAATATAAGAAACGCACAGTGTAGTACATAGTATATGAGTGAGTTGCACTGAAAAACTTAGAATATAAGAAACGCACAGTGTAGTACATAGTATATGAGTGAGTTGCACTGAAAAACTTAGAATTTACTGAAAAACCCGCATTACACGAAATGCACAGTGTAGTACATAGTATATGAGTGAGTTGCACTGAAAAACTTAGAATATAAGAAACGCACAGTGTAGTACATAGTATATGAGTGAGTTGCACTGAAAAACTTAGAATATAAGAAACGCACAGTGTAGTACATAGTATATGAGTGAGTTGCACAGAAAAACTAAGAATATAAGAAACGCACATTGTAGTACATAGTATATGAGTGAGTTGCACTGAAAAACTTAGAATATAAGAAACGCACAGTGTAGTACATAGTATATGAGTGAGTTGCACTGAAAAACTTAGAATTTAAGAAACGCACAGTGTAGTACATAGTATATGAGTGAGTTGCACTGAAAAACTTAGAATATAAGCAACGCACAGTGTAGTACATAGTATATGAGTGAGTTGACTGCAAAACTTAGAATATAAGAAACGCACAGTGTAGTACATAGTATATGAGTGAGTTGCACTGAAAAAGTTAGAATATAAGAAAAGCACAGTGTAGTACATAGTATATGAGTGAGTTGCACTGAAAAACTTAGAATTTACTGAAAAACCCGCATTACACGAAATGCACAGTGTAGTACATAGTATATGAGTGAGTTGCACTGAAAAACTTAGAATATAAGAAACGCACAGTGTAGTACATAGTATATGAGTGAGTTGCACTGAAAAACTTAGAATATAAGAAACGCACAGTGTAGTACATAGTATATGAGTGAGTTGCACTGAAAAACTTAGAATTTAAGAAACGCACAGTGTAGTACATAGTATATGAGTGAGTTGCACTGAAAAACTTAGAATATAAGCAACGCACAGTGTAGTACATAGTATATGAGTGAGTTGCACTGAAAAACTTAGAATATAAGAAACGCACAGTGTAGTACATAGTATATGAGTGAGTTACACTGAAAAACTTAGAATTTAAGAAACGCACAGTGTAGTACATAGTATATGAGTGAGTTGCACTGCAAAACATAGAATATAAGAAACGCACAGTGTAGTACATAGTATATGAGTGAGTTGCACTGAAAAACTTAGAATATAAGAAACGCACAGTGTAGTACATAGTATATGAGTGAGTTGCACTGAAAAACTTAGAATTTACTGAAAAACCCGCATTACACGAAATGCACAGTGTAGTACATAGTATATGAGTGAGTTGCACTGAAAAACTTAGAATATAAGAAACGCACAGTGTAGTACATAGTATATGAGTGAGTTGCACTGAAAAATTTAGAATATAAGAAACGCACAGTGTAGTACTTAGTATATGAGTGACTTGCACTGAAAAACTTAGAAAATAAGAAACGCACAGTGTAGTACATAGTATATGAGTGAGTTGCTTCTAAAAACTTAGAATATAAGAAATGCACAGTGTAGTACATAGTGTATGAGTGAGTTGCACTGAAAAACTTAGAATATAAGAAACGCACAGTGTAGTACATAGTATATGAGTGAGTTGCACTGAAAAACTTAGAATATAAGAAACGCACAGTGTAGTACATAGTATATGAGTGAGTTGCACTGAAAAACTTAGAATATAAGAAATGCACAGTGTAGTACATAGTATATGAGTGAGTTGCACTGAAAAACTTAGAATATAAGAAACGCACATTGTAGTACATAGTATATGAGTGAGTTGCACTGAAAAACTTAGAATTTAAGAAACGCACAGTGTAGTACATAGTATATGAGTGAGTTGCACTGCAAAACTTAGAATATAAGAAACGCACAGTGTAGTACATAGTATATGAGTGAGTTGCACTGAAAAAGTTAGAATATAAGAAACGCACAGTGTAGTACATAGTATATGAGTGAGTTGCACTGAAAAACTTAGAATTTACTGAAAAACCCGCATTACACGAAATGCACAGTGTAGTACATAGTATATGAGTGAGTTGCACTGAAAAACTTAGAATATAAGAAACGCACAGTGTAGTACATAGTATATGAGTGAGTTGCACTGAAAAACTTAGAATTTAAGAAACGCACAGTGTAGTACATAGTATATGAGTGAGTTGCACTGAAAAACTTAGAATATAAGCAACGCACAGTGTAGTACATAGTATATGAGTGAGTTGCACTGAAAAACTTAGAATATAAGAAACGCACAGTGTAGTACATAGTATATGAGTGAGTTGCACTGAAAAACTTAGAATATAAGAAACGCACAGTGTAGTACATAGTATATGAGTGAGTTGCACTGAAAAACTTAGAATATAAGAAACGCACAGTGTAGTACATAGTATATGAGTGAGTTGCACTGAAAAACTTAGAATTTACTGAAAAACCCGCATTACACGAAATGCACAGTGTAGTACATAGTATATGAGTGAGTTGCACTGAAAAACTTAGAATATAAGAAATGCAAAGTGTAGTATATAGTATATGACTGAGTTGCACTGAAAAACTTAGAATATAAGAAAAGCACAGTGTAGTACATAGTATATGAGTGAGTTGCACTGAAAAACTTAGAAAATAAGAAACGCACAGTGTAGTACATAGTGTATGAGTGAGTTGCTCTGAAAAACTTAGAATATAAGAAATGCACAGTGTAGTACATAGTATATGAGTGAGTTGCACTGAAAAACTTAGAATATAAGAAACGCACAGTGTAGTACATAGTATATGAGTGAGTTGCACTGAAAAACTTAGAATATAAGAAATGCACAGTGTAGTACATAGTATACGAGTGAGTTGCACTGAAAAACTTAGAATATAAGAAACCCACATTGTAGTACATAGTATATGAGTGAGTTGCACTGAAAAACTTAGAATATAAGAAACGCACAGTGTAGTACATATTATATGAGTTAGTTGCACTGCAAAACTTTGAATATAAGAAACGCACAGTGTAGTACATAGTATATGAGTGAGTTGCACTGAAAAAGTTAGAATATAAGAAACGCACAGTGTAGTACATAGTATATGAGTGAGTTGCACTGAAAAACTTAGAATTTACTGAAAAACCCGCATTACACGAAATGCACAGTGTAGTACATAGTATATGAGTGAGTTGCACTGAAAAACTTAGAATATAAGAAACGCACAGTGTAGTACATAGTATATGAGTGAGTTGCACTGAAAAACTTAGAATATAAGAAACGCACAGTGTAGTACATAGTATATGAGTGAGTTGCACGTAAAAACTTAGAATTTAAGAAACGCACAGTGTAGTACATAGTATATGAGTGAGTTGCACTGAAAAACTTAGAATATAAGCAACGCACAGTGTAGTACATAGTATATGAGTGAGTTGCACTGAAAAACTTAGAATATAAGCAACGCACAGTGTAGTACATAGTATATGAGTGAGTTGCACTGAAAAACTTAGAATATAAGAAACGCACAGTGTAGTACATAGTATATGAGTGAGTTGCACTGAAAAACTTAGAATATAAGAAACGCACAGTGTAGTACATAGTATATGAGTGAGTTGCACTGAAAAACTTAGAAAATAAGAAACGCACAGTGTAGTACATAGTATATGAGTGAGTTGCTCTGAATAACTTAGAATATAGAAACGCACAGTGTAGTACATAGTATATGAGTGAGTTGCACTGAAAAACTTAGAATATAAGAAACGCACAGTGTAGTACATAGTATATGAGTGAGTTACACTGAAAAACTTAGAATTTAAGAAACGCACAGTGTAGTACATAGTATATGAGTGAGTTGCACTGCAAAACATAGAATATAAGAAACGCACAGTGTAGTACATAGTATATGAGTGAGTTGCACTGAAAAACTTAGAATATAAGAAAAGCACAGTGTAGTACATAGTATATGAGTGAGTTGCACTGAAAAACTTAGAAAATAAGAAACGCACAGTGTAGTACATAGTGTATGAGTGAGTTGCTCTGAAAAACTTAGAATATAAGAAACGCACAGTGTAGTACATAGTATATGAGTGAGTTGCACTGAAAAACTTAGAATATAAGAAACGCACAGTGTAGTACATAGTATATGAGTGAGTTGCACTGAAAAACTTAGAATATAAGAAATGCACAGTGTAGTACATAGTATACGAGTGAGTTGCACTGAAAAACTTAGAATATAAGAAACCCACATTGTAGTACATAGTATATGAGTGAGTTGCACTGAAAAACTTAGAATATAAGAAACGCACAGTGTAGTACATATTATATGAGTTAGTTGCACTGCAAAACTTTGAATATAAGAAACGCACAGTGTAGTACATAGTATATGAGTGAGTTGCACTGAAAAAGTTAGAATATAAGAAACGCACAGTGTAGTACATAGTATATGAGTGAGTTGCACTGAAAAACTTAGAATTTACTGAAAAACCCGCATTACACGAAATGCACAGTGTAGTACATAGTATATGAGTGAGTTGCACTGAAAAACTTAGAATATAAGAAACGCACAGTGTAGTACATAGTATATGAGTGAGTTGCACTGAAAAACTTAGAATATAAGAAACGCACAGTGTAGTACATTGTATATGAGTGAGTTGCACGTAAAAACTTAGAATTTAAGAAACGCACAGTGTAGTACATAGTATATGAGTGAGTTGCACTGAAAAACTTAGAATATAAGCAACGCACAGTGTAGTACATAGTATATGAGTGAGTTGCACTGAAAAACTTAGAATATAAGCAACGCACAGTGTAGTACATAGTATATGAGTGAGTTGCACTGAAAAACTTAGAATATAAGAAACGCACAGTGTAGTACATAGTATATGAGTGAGTTGCACTGAAAAACTTAGAATATAAGAAACGCACAGTGTAGTACATAGTATATGAGTGAGTTGCACTGAAAAACTTAGAAAATAAGAAACGCACAGTGTAGTACATAGTATATGAGTGAGTTGCTCTGAATAACTTAGAATATAAGAAACGCACAGTGTAGTACATAGTATATGAGTGAGTTGCACTGAAAAACTTAGAATATAAGAAACGCACAGTGTAGTACATAGTATATGAGTGAGTTACACTGAAAAACTTAGAATTTAAGAAACGCACAGTGTAGTACATAGTATATGAGTGAGTTGCACTGAAAAACTTAGAATTTACTGAAAAACCCGCATTACACGAAATGCACAGTGTAGTACATAGTATATGAGTGAGTTGCACTGAAAAACTTAGAATATAAGAAACGCAAAGTGTAGTATATAGTATATGACTGAGTTGCACTGAAAAACTTAGAATATAAGAAAAGCACAGTGTAGTACATAGTATATGAGTGAGTTGCACTGAAAAACTTAGAAAATAAGAAACGCACAGTGTAGTACATAGTGTATGAGTGAGTTGCTCTGAAAAACTTAGAATATAAGAAATGCACAGTGTAGTACATAGTATATGAGTGAGTTGCACTGAAAAACTTAGAATATAAGAAACGCACAGTGTAGTACATAGTATATGAGTGAGTTGCACTGAAAAACTTAGAATATAAGAAATGCACAGTGTAGTACATAGTATACGAGTGAGTTGCACTGAAAAACTTAGAATATAAGAAACCCACATTGTAGTACATAGTATATGAGTGAGTTGCACTGAAAAACTTAGAATATAAGAAACGCACAGTGTAGTACATATTATATGAGTTAGTTGCTCTGCAAAACTTTGAATATAAGAAACGCACAGTGTAGTACATAGTATATGAGTGAGTTGCACTGAAAAAGTTAGAATATAAGAAACGCACAGTGTAGTACATAGTATATGAGTGAGTTGCACTGAAAAACTTAGAATTTACTGAAAAACCCGCATTACACGAAATGCACAGTGTAGTACATAGTATATGAGTGAGTTGCACTGAAAAACTTAGAATATAAGAAACGCACAGTGTAGTACATAGTATATGAGTGAGTTGCACTGAAAAACTTAGAATATAAGAAACGCACAGTGTAGTACATAGTATATGAGTGAGTTGCACGTAAAAACTTAGAATTTAAGAAACGCACAGTGTAGTACATAGTATATGAGTGAGTTGCACTGAAAAACTTAGAATATAAGCAACGCACAGTGTAGTACATAGTATATGAGTGAGTTGCACTGAAAAACTTAGAATATAAGCAACGCACAGTGTAGTACATAGTATATGAGTGAGTTGCACTGAAAAACTTAGAATATAAGAAACGCACAGTGTAGTACATAGTATATGAGTGAGTTGCACTGAAAAACTTAGAATATAAGAAACGCACAGTGTAGTACATAGTATATGAGTGAGTTGCACTGAAAAACTTAGAATATAAGAAATGCACAGTGTAGTACATAGTATACGAGTGAGTTGCACTGAAAAACTTAGAATATAAGAAACCCACATTGTAGTACATAGTATATGAGTGAGTTGCACTGAAAAACTTAGAATATAAGAAACGCACAGTGTAGTACATAGTATATGAGTGAGTTGCACTGAAAAACTTAGAATATAAGCAACGCACAGTGTAGTACATAGTATATGAGTGAGTTGCACTGAAAAACTTAGAATATAAGAAACGCACAGTGTAGTACATAGTATATGAGTGAGTTGCACTGAAAAACTTAGAATATAAGAAACGCACAGTGTAGTACATAGTATATGAGTGAGTTGCACTGAAAAACTTAGAATATAAGAAACGCACAGTGTAGTACATAGTATATGAGTGAGTTGCACTGAAAAACTTAGAATATAAGAAACGCACATTGTAGTACATAGTATATGAGTGAGTTGCACTGAAAAACTTAGAATTTAAGAAACGCACAGTGTAGTACATAGTATATGAGTGAGTTGCACTGAAAAAGTTAGAATAGAAGAAACGCACAGTGTAGTACATAGTATATGAGTGAGTTGCACTGAAAAACTTAGAATTTACTGAAAAACCCGCATTACACGAAATGCACAGTGTAGTACATAGTATATGAGTGAGTTGCACTGAAAAACTTAGAATATAAGAAACGCACAGTGTAGTACATAGTATATGAGTGAGTTGCACTGAAAAACTTAGAATTTACTGAAAAACCCGCATTACACGAAATGCACAGTGTAGTACATAGTATATGAGTGAGTTGCACTGAAAAACTTAGAATATAAGAAACGCAAAGTGTAGTATATAGTATATGACTGAGTTGCACTGAAAAACTTAGAATATAAGAAAAGCACAGTGTAGTACATAGTATATGAGTGAGTTGCACTGAAAAACTTAGAAAATAAGAAACGCACAGTGTAGTACATAGTGTATGAGTGAGTTGCTCTGAAAAACTTAGAATATAAGAAATGCACAGTGTAGTACATAGTATATGAGTGAGTTGCACTGAAAAACTTAGAATATAAGAAACGCACAGTGTAGTACATAGTATATGAGTGAGTTGCACTGAAAAACTTAGAATATAAGCAACGCACAGTGTAGTACATAGTATATGAGTGAGTTGCACTGAAAAACTTAGAATATAAGAAACGCACAGTGTAGTACATAGTATATGAGTGAGTTGCACTGAAAAACTTAGAATATAAGAAACGCACAGTGTAGTACATAGTATATGAGTGAGTTGCACTGAAAAACTTAGAATATAAGAAACGCACAGTGTAGTACATAGTATATGAGTGAGTTGCACTGAAAAACTTAGAATATAAGAAACGCACATTGTAGTACATAGTATATGAGTGAGTTGCACTGAAAAACTTAGAATTTAAGAAACGCACAGTGTAGTACATAGTATATGAGTGAGTTGCACTGAAAAAGTTAGAATAGAAGAAACGCACAGTGTAGTACATAGTATATGAGTGAGTTGCACTGAAAAACTTAGAATTTACTGAAAAACCCGCATTACACGAAATGCACAGTGTAGTACATAGTATATGAGTGAGTTGCACTGAAAAACTTAGAATATAAGAAACGCACAGTGTAGTACATAGTATATGAGTGAGTTGCACTGAAAAACTTAGAATTTACTGAAAAACCCGCATTACACGAAATGCACAGTGTAGTACATAGTATATGAGTGAGTTGCACTGAAAAACTTAGAATATAAGAAACGCAAAGTGTAGTATATAGTATATGACTGAGTTGCACTGAAAAACTTAGAATATAAGAAAAGCACAGTGTAGTACATAGTATATGAGTGAGTTGCACTGAAAAACTTAGAAAATAAGAAACGCACAGTGTAGTACATAGTGTATGAGTGAGTTGCTCTGAAAAACTTAGAATATAAGAAATGCACAGTGTAGTACATAGTATATGAGTGAGTTGCACTGAAAAACTTAGAATATAAGAAACGCACAGTGTAGTACATAGTATATGAGTGAGTTGCACTGAAAAACTTAGAATATAAGAAATGCACAGTGTAGTACATAGTATACGAGTGAGTTGCACTGAAAAACTTAGAATATAAGAAACCCACATTGTAGTACATAGTATATGAGTGAGTTGCACTGAAAAACTTAGAATATAAGAAACGCACAGTGTAGTACATATTATATGAGTTAGTTGCACTGCAAAACTTTGAATATAAGAAACGCACAGTGTAGTACATAGTATATGAGTGAGTTGCACTGAAAAAGTTAGAATATAAGAAACGCACAGTGTAGTACATAGTATATGAGTGAGTTGCACTGAAAAACTTAGAATTTACTGAAAAACCCGCATTACACGAAATGCACAGTGTAGTACATAGTATATGAGTGAGTTGCACTGAAAAACTTAGAATATAAGAAACGCACAGTGTAGTACATAGTATATGAGTGAGTTGCACTGAAAAACTTAGAATATAAGAAACGCACAGTGTAGTACATAGTATATGAGTGAGTTGCACGTAAAAACTTAGAATTTAAGAAACGCACAGTGTAGTACATAGTATATGAGTGAGTTGCACTGAAAAACTTAGAATATAAGCAACGCACAGTGTAGTACATAGTATATGAGTGAGTTGCACTGAAAAACTTAGAATATAAGCAACGCACAGTGTAGTACATAGTATATGAGTGAGTTGCACTGAAAAACTTAGAATATAAGAAACGCACAGTGTAGTACATAGTATATGAGTGAGTTGCACTGAAAAACTTAGAATATAAGAAACGCACAGTGTAGTACATAGTATATGAGTGAGTTGCACTGAAAAACTTAGAAAATAAGAAACGCACAGTGTAGTACATAGTATATGAGTGAGTTGCTCTGAATAACTTAGAATATAAGAAACGCACAGTGTAGTACATAGTATATGAGTGAGTTGCACTGAAAAACTTAGAATATAAGAAACGCACAGTGTAGTACATAGTATATGAGTGAGTTACACTGAAAAACTTAGAATTTAAGAAACGCACAGTGTAGTACATAGTATATGAGTGAGTTGCACTGCAAAACATAGAATATAAGAAACGCACAGTGTAGTACATAGTATATGAGTGAGTTGCACTGAAAAACTTAGAATATAAGAAACGCACAGTGTAGTACATAGTATATGAGTGAGTTGCACTGAAAAACTTAGAATATAAGAAACGCACAGTGTAGTACATAGTATATGAGTGAGTTGCACTGAAAAAGTTAGAATTTACTGAAAAACCCGCATTACACGAAATGCACAGTGTAGTACATAGTATATGAGTGAGTTGCACTGAAAAACTTAGAATATAAGAAACGCACAGTGTAGTACATAGTTTATGAGTGAGTTGCACTGAAAAACTTAGAATTTACTGAAAAACCCGCATTACACGAAATGCACAGTGTAGTACATAGTATATGAGTGAGTTGCACTGAAAAACTTAGAATATAAGAAACGCACAGTGTAGTACATAGTATATGAGTGAGTTGCACTGAAAAACTTAGAATTTACTGAAAAACCCGCATTACACGAAATGCACAGTGTAATACATAGTATATGAGTGAGTTGCACTGAAAAACTTAGAATATAAGAAACGCACAGTGTAGTACATAGTATATGAGTGAGTTGCACTGAAAAACTTAGAATATAAGAAACGCACAGTGTAGTACATAGTATATGAGTGAGTTGCACTGAAAAACTTAGAATATAAGAAACGCACAGTGTAGTACATAGTATATGAGTGAGTTGCACTGAAAAACTTAGAATATAAGAAACGCACAGTGTAGTACATAGTATATGAGTGAGTTGCACTGAAAAACTTAGAATATAAGAAACGCACAGTGTAGTACATAGTATATGAGTGAGTTGCACTGAAAAACATAGAATATAAGAAACGCACAGTGTAGTACATAGTATATGAGTGAGTTGCACTGAAAAACTTAGAATTTACTGAAAAACCCGCATTACCCGAAATGCACAGTGTAGTACATAGTATATGAGTGAGTTGCACTGAAAAACTTAGAATATAAGAAACGCACAGTGTAGTACATAGTATATGAGTGAGTTGCACTGAAAAACTTAGAATATAAGAAACGCACAGTGTAGTACATAGTATATGAGTGAGTTGCACTGAAAAACTTAGAATTTAAGAAACGCACACTGTAGTACATAGTATATGAGTGAGTTGCACTGAAAAACTTAGAATATAAGCAACGCACAGTGTAGTACATAGTATATGAGTGAGTTGCACTGAAAAACTTAGAATATAAGAAACGCACAGTGTAGTACATAGTATATGAGTGAGTTGCACTGAAAAACTTAGAATATAAGAAACGCAGAGTGTAGTACATAGTATATGAGTGAGTTGCACTGAAAAACTTAGAATATAAGAAACGCACAGTGTAGTACATAGTATATGAGTGAGTTGCACTGAAAAACTTAGAAAATAAGAAACGCACAGTGTAGTACATAGTATATGAGTGAGTTGCTCTGAATAACTTAGAATATAAGAAAAGCACAGTGTAGTACATAGTATATGAGTGAGTTGCACTGAAAAACTTAGAATATAAGAAACGCACAGTGTAGTACATAGTATATGAGTGAGTTACACTGAAAAACTTAGAATTTAAGAAACGCACAGTGTAGTACATAGTATATGAGTGAGTTGCACTGCAAAACATAGAATATAAGAAACGCACAGTGTAGTACATAGTATATGAGTGAGTTGCACTGCAAAACATAGAATATAAGAAACGCACAGTGTAGTACATAGTATATGAGTGAGTTGCACTGAAAAACTTAGAATATAAGAAACGCACAGTGTAGTACATAGTATATGAGTGAGTTGCACTTAAAAACTTAGAATTTACTGAAAAACCCGCATTACACGAAATGCACAGTGTAGTACATAGTATATGAGTGAGTTGCACTGAAAAACTTAGAATATAAGAAACGCACAGTGTAGTACATAGTATATGAGTGAGTTGCACTGAAAAACTTAGAATATAAGAAACGCACATTGTAGTACATAGTATATGAGTGAGTTGCACTGAAAAACTTAGAATTTACTGAAAAACCCGCATTACCCGAAATGCACAGTGTAGTACATAGTATATGAGTGAGTTGCACTGAAAAACTTAGAATATAAGAAACGCACAGTGTAGTACATAGTATATGAGTGAGTTGCACTGAAAAACTTAGAATATAAGAAACGCACAGTGTAGTACATAGTATATGAGTGAGTTGCACTGAAAAACTTAGAATTTAAGAAACGCACACTGTAGTACATAGTATATGAGTGAGTTGCACTGAAAAACTTAGAATATAAGCAACGCACAGTGTAGTACATAGTATATGAGTGAGTTGCACTGAAAAACTTAGAATATAAGAAACGCACAGTGTAGTACATAGTATATGAGTGAGTTGCACTGAAAAACTTAGAATATAAGAAACGCAGAGTGTAGTACATAGTATATGAGTGAGTTGCACTGAAAAACTTAGAATATAAGAAACGCACAGTGTAGTACATAGTATATGAGTGAGTTGCACTGAAAAACTTAGAAAATAAGAAACGCACAGTGTAGTACATAGTATATGAGTGAGTTGCTCTGAATAACTTAGAATATAAGAAACGCACAGTGTAGTACATAGTATATGAGTGAGTTGCACTGAAAAACTTAGAATATAAGAAACGCACAGTGTAGTACATAGTATATGAGTGAGTTACACTGAAAAACTTAGAATTTAAGAAACGCACAGTGTAGTACATAGTATATGAGTGAGTTGCACTGCAAAACATAGAATATAAGAAACGCACAGTGTAGTACATAGTATATGAGTGAGTTGCACTGAAAAACTTAGAATATAAGAAACGCACAGTGTAGTACATAGTATATGAGTGAGTTGCACTGAAAAACTTAGAATATAAGAAACGCACAGTGTAGTACATATTATATGAGTTAGTTGCACTGCAAAACTTAGAATATAAGAAACGCACAGTGTAGTACATAGTATATGAGTGAGTTGCACTGAAAAAGTTAGAATATAAGAAACGCACAGTGTAGTACATAGTATATGAGTGAGTTGCACTTAAAAACTTAGAATTTACTGAAAAACCCGCATTACACGAAATGCACAGTGTAGTACATAGTATATGAGTGAGTTGCACTGAAAAACTTAGAATATAAGAAACGCACAGTGTAGTACATAGTATATGAGTGAGTTGCACTGAAAAACTTAGAATATAAGAAACGCACAGTGTAGTACATAGTATATGAGTGAGTTGCACTGAAAAACTTAGAAAATAAGAAACGCACAGTGTAGTACATAGTGTATGAGTGAGTTGCTCTGAAAAACTTAGAATATAAGAAATGCACAGTGTAGTACATAGTATATGAGTGAGTTGCACTGAAAAACTTAGAATATAAGAAACGCACAGTGTAGTACATAGTATATGAGTGAGTTGCACTGAAAAACTTAGAATATAAGAAATGCACAGTGTAGTACATAGTATACGAGTGAGTTGCACTGAAAAACTTAGAATATAAGAAACCCACATTGTAGTACATAGTATATGAGTGAGTTGCACTGAAAAACTTAGAATATAAGAAACGCACAGTGTAGTACATATTATATGAGTTAGTTGCACTGCAAAACTTTGAATATAAGAAACGCACAGTGTAGTACATAGTATATGAGTGAGTTGCACTGAAAAAGTTAGAATATAAGAAACGCACAGTGTAGTACATAGTATATGAGTGAGTTGCACTGAAAAACTTAGAATTTACTGAAAAACCCGCATTACACGAAATGCACAGTGTAGTACATAGTATATGAGTGAGTTGCACTGAAAAACTTAGAATATAAGAAACGCACAGTGTAGTACATAGTATATGAGTGAGTTGCACTGAAAAACTTAGAATATAAGAAACGCACAGTGTAGTACATAGTATATGAGTGAGTTGCACGTAAAAACTTAGAATTTAAGAAACGCACAGTGTAGTACATAGTATATGAGTGAGTTGCACTGAAAAACTTAGAATATAAGCAACGCACAGTGTAGTACATAGTATATGAGTGAGTTGCACTGAAAAACTTAGAATATAAGCAACGCACAGTGTAGTACATAGTATATGAGTGAGTTGCACTGAAAAACTTAGAATATAAGAAACGCACAGTGTAGTACATAGTATATGAGTGAGTTGCACTGAAAAACTTAGAATATAAGAAACGCACAGTGTAGTACATAGTATATGAGTGAGTTGCACTGAAAAACTTAGAAAATAAGAAACGCACAGTGTAGTACATAGTATATGAGTGAGTTGCTCTGAATAACTTAGAATATAAGAAACGCACAGTGTAGTACATAGTATATGAGTGAGTTGCACTGAAAAACTTAGAATATAAGAAACGCACAGTGTAGTACATAGTATATGAGTGAGTTACACTGAAAAACTTAGAATTTAAGAAACGCACAGTGTAGTACATAGTATATGAGTGAGTTGCACTGCAAAACATAGAATATAAGAAACGCACAGTGTAGTACATAGTATATGAGTGAGTTGCACTGAAAAACTTAGAATATAAGAAACGCACAGTGTAGTACATAGTATATGAGTGAGTTGCACTGAAAAACTTAGAATATAAGAAACGCACAGTGTAGTACATATTATATGAGTTAGTTGCACTGCAAAACTTAGAATATAAGAAACGCACAGTGTAGTACATAGTATATGAGTGAGTTGCACTGAAAAAGTTAGAATTTACTGAAAAACCCGCATTACACGAAATGCACAGTGTAGTACATAGTATATGAGTGAGTTGCACTGAAAAACTTAGAATATAAGAAACGCACAGTGTAGTACATAGTTTATGAGTGAGTTGCACTGAAAAACTTAGAATTTACTGAAAAACCCGCATTACACGAAATGCACAGTGTAGTACATAGTATATGAGTGAGTTGCACTGAAAAACTTAGAATATAAGAAACGCACAGTGTAGTACATAGTATATGAGTGAGTTGCACTGAAAAACTTAGAATTTACTGAAAAACCCGCATTACACGAAATGCACAGTGTAATACATAGTATATGAGTGAGTTGCACTGAAAAACTTAGAATATAAGAAACGCACAGTGTAGTACATAGTATATGAGTGAGTTGCACTGAAAAACTTAGAATATAAGAAACGCACAGTGTAGTACATAGTATATGAGTGAGTTGCACTGAAAAACTTAGAATATAAGAAACGCACAGTGTAGTACATAGTATATGAGTGAGTTGCACTGAAAAACTTAGAATATAAGAAACGCACAGTGTAGTACATAGTATATGAGTGAGTTGCACTGAAAAACTTAGAATATAAGAAACGCACAGTGTAGTACATAGTATATGAGTGAGTTGCACTGAAAAACATAGAATATAAGAAACGCACAGTGTAGTACATAGTATATGAGTGAGTTGCACTGAAAAACTTAGAATTTACTGAAAAACCCGCATTACCCGAAATGCACAGTGTAGTACATAGTATATGAGTGAGTTGCACTGAAAAACTTAGAATATAAGAAACGCACAGTGTAGTACATAGTATATGAGTGAGTTGCACTGAAAAACTTAGAATATAAGAAACGCACAGTGTAGTACATAGTATATGAGTGAGTTGCACTGAAAAACTTAGAATTTAAGAAACGCACACTGTAGTACATAGTATATGAGTGAGTTGCACTGAAAAACTTAGAATATAAGCAACGCACAGTGTAGTACATAGTATATGAGTGAGTTGCACTGAAAAACTTAGAATATAAGAAACGCACAGTGTAGTACATAGTATATGAGTGAGTTGCACTGAAAAACTTAGAATATAAGAAACGCAGAGTGTAGTACATAGTATATGAGTGAGTTGCACTGAAAAACTTAGAATATAAGAAACGCACAGTGTAGTACATAGTATATGAGTGAGTTGCACTGAAAAACTTAGAAAATAAGAAACGCACAGTGTAGTACATAGTATATGAGTGAGTTGCTCTGAATAACTTAGAATATAAGAAACGCACAGTGTAGTACATAGTATATGAGTGAGTTGCACTGAAAAACTTAGAATATAAGAAACGCACAGTGTAGTACATAGTATATGAGTGAGTTACACTGAAAAACTTAGAATTTAAGAAACGCACAGTGTAGTACATAGTATATGAGTGAGTTGCACTGCAAAACATAGAATATAAGAAACGCACAGTGTAGTACATAGTATATGAGTGAGTTGCACTGAAAAACTTAGAATATAAGAAACGCACAGTGTAGTACATAGTATATGAGTGAGTTGCACTGAAAAACTTAGAATATAAGAAACGCACAGTGTAGTACATATTATATGAGTTAGTTGCACTGCAAAACTTAGAATATAAGAAACGCACAGTGTAGTACATAGTATATGAGTGAGTTGCACTGAAAAAGTTAGAATATAAGAAACGCACAGTGTAGTACATAGTATATGAGTGAGTTGCACTTAAAAACTTAGAATTTACTGAAAAACCCGCATTACACGAAATGCACAGTGTAGTACATAGTATATGAGTGAGTTGCACTGAAAAACTTAGAATATAAGAAACGCACAGTGTAGTACATAGTATATGAGTGAGTTGCACTGAAAAACTTAGAATATAAGAAACGCACATTGTAGTACATAGTATATGAGTGAGTTGCACTGAAAAACTTAGAATTTACTGAAAAACCCGCATTACCCGAAATGCACAGTGTAGTACATAGTATATGAGTGAGTTGCACTGAAAAACTTAGAATATAAGAAACGCACAGTGTAGTACATAGTATATGAGTGAGTTGCACTGAAAAACTTAGAATATAAGAAACGCACAGTGTAGTACATAGTATATGAGTGAGTTGCACTGAAAAACTTAGAATTTAAGAAACGCACACTATAGTACATAGTATATGAGTGAGTTGCACTGAAAAACTTAGAATATAAGCAACGCACAGTGTAGTACATAGTATATGAGTGAGTTGCACTGAAAAACTTAGAATATAAGAAACGCACAGTGTAGTACATAGTATATGAGTGAGTTGCACTGAAAAACTTAGAATATAAGAAACGCAGAGTGTAGTACATAGTATATGAGTGAGTTGCACTGAAAAACTTAGAATATAAGAAACGCACAGTGTAGTACATAGTATATGAGTGAGTTGCACTGAAAAACTTAGAAAATAAGAAACGCACAGTGTAGTACATAGTATATGAGTGAGTTGCTCTGAATAACTTAGAATATAAGAAACGCACAGTGTAGTACATAGTATATGAGTGAGTTGCACTGAAAAACTTAGAATATAAGAAACGCACAGTGTAGTACATAGTATATGAGTGAGTTACACTGAAAAACTTAGAATTTAAGAAACGCACAGTGTAGTACATAGTATATGAGTGAGTTGCACTGCAAAACATAGAATATAAGAAACGCACAGTGTAGTACATAGTATATGAGTGAGTTGCACTGAAAAACTTAGAATATAAGAAACGCACAGTGTAGTACATAGTATATGAGTGAGTTGCACTGAAAAACTTAGAATATAAGAAACGCACAGTGTAGTACATATTATATGAGTTAGTTGCACTGCAAAACTTAGAATATAAGAAACGCACAGTGTAGTACATAGTATATGAGTGAGTTGCACTGAAAAAGTTAGAATATAAGAAACGCACAGTGTAGTACATAGTATATGAGTGAGTTGCACTTAAAAACTTAGAATTTACTGAAAAACCCGCATTACACGAAATGCACAGTGTAGTACATAGTATATGAGTGAGTTGCACTGAAAAACTTAGAATATAAGAAACGCACAGTGTAGTACATAGTATATGAGTGAGTTGCACTGAAAAACTTAGAATATAAGAAACGCACATTGTAGTACATAGTATATGAGTGAGTTGCACTGAAAAACTTAGAATATAAGAAACGCACAGTGTAGTACATATTATATGAGTTAGTTGCACTGCAAAACTTAGAATATAAGAAACGCACAGTGTAGTACATAGTATATGAGTGAGTTGCACTGAAAAAGTTAGAATATAAGAAACGCACAGTGTAGTACATAGTATATGAGTGAGTTGCACTGAAAAACTTAGAATTTACTGAAAAACCCGCATTACACGAAATGCACAGTGTAGTACATAGTATATGAGTGAGTTGCACTGAAAAACTTAGAATATAAGAAACGCACAGTGTAGTACATAGCATATGAGTGAGTTGCACTGAAAAACTTAGAATATAAGAAACGCACAGTGTAGTACATAGTATATGAGTGAGTTGCACTGAAAAACTTAGAATTTAAGAAACGCACAGTGTAGTACATAGTATATGAGTGAGTTGCACTGAAAAACTTAGAATATAAGCAACGCACAGTGTAGTACATAGTATATGAGTGAGTTGCACTGAAAAACTTAGAATATAAGAAACGCACAGTGTAGTACATAGTATATGAGTGAGTTGCACTGAAAAACTTAGAATATAAGAAACGCACAGTGTAGTACATAGTATATGAGTGAGTTGCACTGAAAAACTTAGAATATAAGAAACGCACAGTGTAGTACATAGTATATGAGTGAGTTGCACTGAAAAACTTAGAAAATAAGAAACGCACAGTGTAGTACATAGTATATGAGTGAGTTGCTCTGAATAACTTAGAATATAAGAAATGCACAGTGTAGTACATAGTATATGAGTGAGTTGCACTGAAAAACTTAGAATATAAGAAACGCACAGTGTAGTACATAGTATATGAGTGAGTTACACTGAAAAACTTAGAATTTAAGAAACGCACAGTGTAGTACATAGTATATGAGTGAGTTGCACTGCAAAACATAGAATATAAGAAACGCACAGTGTAGTACATAGTATATGAGTGAGTTGCACTGAAAAACTTAGAATATAAGAAACGCACAGTGTAGTACATAGTATATGAGTGAGTTGCACTGAAAAACTTAGAATTTACTGAAAAACCCGCATTACACGAAATGCACAGTGTAGTAAATAGTATATGAGTGAGTTGCACTAAAAAACTTAGAATATAAGAAACGCACAGTGTAGTACATAGTATATGAGTGAGTTGCACTGAAAAACTTAGAATTTACTGAAAAACCCGCATTACACGAAATGCACAGTGTAGTACATAGTATATGAGTGAGTTGCACTGAAAAACTTAGAATATAAGAAACGCACAGTGTAGTACATAGTATATGAGTGAGTTGCACTGAAAAACTAAGAATATAAGAAACGCACATTGTAGTACATAGTATATGAGTGAGTTGCACTGAAAAACTTAGAATTTAAGAAACGCACAGTGTAGTACATAGTATATGAGTGAGTTGCACTGCAAAACTTAGAATATAAGAAACGCACAGTGTAGTACATAGTATATGAGTGAGTTGCACTGAAAAAGTTAGAATATAAGAAACGCACAGTGTAGTACATAGTATATGAGTGAGTTGCACTGAAAAACTTAGAATTTACTGAAAAACCCGCATTACACGAAATGCACAGTGTAGTACATAGTATATGAGTGAGTTGCACTGAAAAACTTAGAATATAAGAAACGCACAGTGTAGTACATAGTATATGAGTGAGTTGCACTGAAAAACTTAGAATATAAGAAACGCACAGTGTAGTACATATTATATGAGTGAGTTGCACTGAAAAACTTAGAATTTAAGAAACGCACAGTGTAGTACATAGTATATGAGTGAGTTGCACTGAAAAACTTAGAATATAAGCAACGCACAGTGTAGTACATAGTATATGAGTGAGTTACACTGAAAAACTTAGAATTTAAGAAACGCACAGTGTAGTACATAGTATATGAGTGAGTTGCACTGCAAAACATAGAATATAAGAAACGCACAGTGTAGTACATAGTATATGAGTGAGTTGCACTGAAAAACTTAGAATATAAGAAACGCACAGTGTAGTACATAGTATATGAGTGAGTTGCACTGAAAAACTTAGAATTTACTGAAAAACCCGCATTACACGAAATGCACAGTGTAGTACATAGTATATGAGTGAGTTGCACTGAAAAACTTAGAATATAAGAAACGCACAGTGTAGTACATAGTATATGAGTGAGTTGCACTGAAAAATTTAGAATATAAGAAACGCACAGTGTAGTACTTAGTATATGAGTGACTTGCACTGAAAAACTTAGAAAATAAGAAACGCACAGTGTAGTACATAGTATATGAGTGAGTTGCTCTGAAAAACTTAGAATATAAGAAACGCACAGTGTAGTACATAGTATATGAGTGAGTTGCACTGAAAAACTTAGAATATAAGAAACGCACAGTGTAGTACATAGTATATGAGTGAGTTGCACTGAAAAACTTAGAATATAAGAAACGCACAGTGTAGTACATAGTATATGAGTGAGTTGCACTGAAAAACTTAGAATATAAGAAATGCACAGTGTAGTACATAGTATATGAGTGAGTTGCACTGAAAAACTTAGAATATAAGAAAAGCACATTGTAGTACATAGTATATGAGTGAGTTGCACTGAAAAACTTAGAATTTAAGAAACGCACAGTGTAGTACATAGTATATGAGTGAGTTGCACTGCAAAACTTAGAATATAAGAAACGCACAGTGTAGTACATAGTATATGAGTGAGTTGCACTAAAAAAGTTAGAATATAAGAAACGCACAGTGTAGTACATAGTATATGAGTGAGTTGCACTGAAAAACTTAGAATTTACTGAAAAACCCGCATTACACGAAATGCACAGTGTAGTACATAGTATATGAGTGAGTTGCACTGAAAAACTTAGAATATAAGAAACACACAGTGTAGTACATAGTATATGAGTGAGTTGCACTGAAAAACTTAGAATTTAAGAAACGCACAGTGTAGTACATAGTATATGAGTGAGTTGCACTGAAAAACTTAGAATTTAAGAAACGCACATTGTAGTACATAGTATATGAGTGAGTTGCACTGAAAAACTTAGAATTTAAGAAACGCACAGTGTAGTACATAGTATATGAGTGAGTTGCACTGAAAAAGTTAGAATATAAGAAACGCACAGTGTAGTACATAGTATATGAGTGAGTTGCACTGAAAAACTTAGAATTTACTGAAAAACCCGCATTACACGAAATGCACAGTGTAGTACATAGTATATGAGTGAGTTGCACTGAAAAACTTAGAATATAAGAAACGCACAGTGTAGTACATAGTATATGAGTGAGTTGCACTGAAAAACTTAGAATATAAGAAACGCACAGTGTAGTACATATTATATGAGTGAGTTGCACTGAAAAACTTAGAATTTAAGAAACGCACAGTGTAGTACATAGTATATGAGTGAGTTGCACTGAAAAACTTAGAATATAAGCAACGCACAGTGTAGTACATAGTATATGAGTGAGTTACACTGAAAAACTTAGAATTTAAGAAACGCACAGTGTAGTACATAGTATATGAGTGAGTTGCACTGCAAAACATAGAATATAAGAAACGCACAGTGTAGTACATAGTATATGAGTGAGTTGCACTGAAAAACTTAGAATATAAGAAACGCACAGTGTAGTACATAGTATATGAGTGAGTTGCACTGAAAAACTTAGAATTTTCTGAAAAACCCGCATTACACGAAATGCACAGTGTAGTACATAGTATATGAGTGAGTTGCACTGAAAAACTTAGAATATAAGAAACGCACAGTGTAGTACATAGTATATGAGTGAGTTGCACTGAAAAACTTAGAATATAAGAAACGCACAGTGTAGTACATATTATATGAGTGAGTTGCACTGAAAAACTTAGAATTTAAGAAACGCACAGTGTAGTACATAGTATATGAGTGAGTTGCACTGAAAAACTTAGAATATAAGCAACGCACAGTGTAGTACATAGTATATGAGTGAGTTACACTGAAAAACTTAGAATTTAAGAAACGCACAGTGTAGTACATAGTATATGAGTGAGTTGCACTGCAAAACATAGAATATAAGAAACGCACAGTGTAGTACATAGTATATGAGTGAGTTGCACTGAAAAACTTAGAATATAAGAAACGCACAGTGTAGTACATAGTATATGAGTGAGTTGCACTGAAAAACTTAGAATTTACTGAAAAACCTGCATTACACGAAATGCACAGTGTAGTACATAGTATATGAGTGAGTTGCACTGAAAAACTTAGAATATAAGAAACGCACAGTGTAGTACATAGTATATGAGTGAGTTGCACTGAAAAATTTAGAATATAAGAAACGCACAGTGTAGTACTTAGTATATGAGTGACTTGCACTGAAAAACTTAGAAAATAAGAAACGCACAGTGTAGTACATAGTATATGAGTGAGTTGCTCTGAAAAACTTAGAATATAAGAAATGCACAGTGTAGTACATAGTATATGAGTGAGTTGCACTGAAAAACTTAGAATATAAGAAACGCACAGTGTAGTACATAGTATATGAGTGAGTTGCACTGAAAAACTTAGAATATAAGAAACGCACATTGTAGTACATAGTATATGAGTGAGTTGCACTGAAAAACTTAGAATATAAGAAACGCACAGTGTAGTACATATTATATGAGTTAGTTGCACTGCAAAACTTAGAATATAAGAAACGCACAGTGTAGTACATAGTATATGAGTGAGTTGCACTGAAAAAGTTAGAATATAAGAAACGCACAGTGTAGTACATAGTATATGAGTGAGTTGCACTGAAAAACTTAGAATTTACTGAAAAACCCGCATTACACGAAATGCACAGTGTAGTACATAGTATATGAGTGAGTTGCACTGAAAAACTTAGAATATAAGAAACGCACAGTGTAGTACATAGCATATGAGTGAGTTGCACTGAAAAACTTAGAATATAAGAAACGCACAGTGTAGTACATAGTATATGAGTGAGTTGCACTGAAAAACTTAGAATTTAAGAAACGCACAGTGTAGTACATAGTATATGAGTGAGTTGCACTGAAAAACTTAGAATATAAGCAACGCACAGTGTAGTACATAGTATATGAGTGAGTTGCACTGAAAAACTTAGAATATAAGAAACGCACAGTGTAGTACATAGTATATGAGTGAGTTGCACTGAAAAACTTAGAATATAAGAAACGCACAGTGTAGTACATAGTATATGAGTGAGTTGCACTGAAAAACTTAGAATATAAGAAACGCACAGTGTAGTACATAGTATATGAGTGAGTTGCACTGAAAAACTTAGAAAATAAGAAACGCACAGTGTAGTACATAGTATATGAGTGAGTTGCTCTGAATAACTTAGAATATAAGAAATGCACAGTGTAGTACATAGTATATGAGTGAGTTGCACTGAAAAACTTAGAATATAAGAAACGCACAGTGTAGTACATAGTATATGAGTGAGTTACACTGAAAAACTTAGAATTTAAGAAACGCACAGTGTAGTACATAGTATATGAGTGAGTTGCACTGCAAAACATAGAATATAAGAAACGCACAGTGTAGTACATAGTATATGAGTGAGTTGCACTGAAAAACTTAGAATATAAGAAACGCACAGTGTAGTACATAGTATATGAGTGAGTTGCACTGAAAAACTTAGAATTTACTGAAAAACCCGCATTACACGAAATGCACAGTGTAGTAAATAGTATATGAGTGAGTTGCACTAAAAAACTTAGAATATAAGAAACGCACAGTGTAGTACATAGTATATGAGTGAGTTGCACTGAAAAACTTAGAATTTACTGAAAAACCCGCATTACACGAAATGCACAGTGTAGTACATAGTATATGAGTGAGTTGCACTGAAAAACTTAGAATATAAGAAACGCACAGTGTAGTACATAGTATATGAGTGAGTTGCACTGAAAAACTAAGAATATAAGAAACGCACATTGTAGTACATAGTATATGAGTGAGTTGCACTGAAAAACTTAGAATTTAAGAAACGCACAGTGTAGTACATAGTATATGAGTGAGTTGCACTGCAAAACTTAGAATATAAGAAACGCACAGTGTAGTACATAGTATATGAGTGAGTTGCACTGAAAAAGTTAGAATATAAGAAACGCACAGTGTAGTACATAGTATATGAGTGAGTTGCACTGAAAAACTTAGAATTTACTGAAAAACCCGCATTACACGAAATGCACAGTGTAGTACATACTATATGAGTGAGTTGCACTGAAAAACTTAGAATATAAGAAACGCACAGTGTAGTACATAGTATATGAGTGAGTTGCACTGAAAAACTTAGAATATAAGAAACGCACAGTGTAGTACATATTATATGAGTGAGTTGCACTGAAAAACTTAGAATTTAAGAAACGCACAGTGTAGTACATAGTATATGAGTGAGTTGCACTGAAAAACTTAGAATATAAGCAACGCACAGTGTAGTACATAGTATATGATTGAGTTACACTGAAAAACTTAGAATTTAAGAAACGCACAGTGTAGTACATAGTATATGAGTGAGTTGCACTGCAAAACATAGAATATAAGAAACGCACAGTGTAGTACATAGTATATGAGTGAGTTGCACTGAAAAACTTAGAATATAAGAAACGCACAGTGTAGTACATAGTATATGAGTGAGTTGCACTGAAAAACTTAGAATTTACTGAAAAACCCGCATTACACGAAATGCACAGTGTAGTACATAGTATATGAGTGAGTTGCACTGAAAAACTTAGAATATAAGAAACGCACAGTGTAGTACATAGTATATGAGTGAGTTGCACTGAAAAATTTAGAATATAAGAAACGCACAGTGTAGTACTTAGTATATGAGTGACTTGCACTGAAAAACTTAGAAAATAAGAAACGCACAGTGTAGTACATAGTATATGAGTGAGTTGCTCTGAAAAACTTAGAATATAAGAAATGCACAGTGTAGTACATAGTATATGAGTGAGTTGCACTGAAAAACTTAGAATATAAGAAACGCACAGTGTAGTACATAGTATATGAGTGAGTTGCACTGAAAAACTTAGAATATAAGAAACGCACAGTGTAGTACATAGTATATGAGTGAGTTGCACTGAAAAAGTTAGAATATAAGAAACGCACAGTGTAGTACATAGTATATGAGTGAGTTGCACTGAAAAACTTAGAATATAAGAAAAGCACATTGTAGTACATAGTATATGAGTGAGTTGCACTGAAAAACTTAGAATTTAAGAAACGCACAGTGTAGTACATAGTATATGAGTGAGTTGCACTGCAAAACTTAGAATATAAGAAACGCACAGTGTAGTACATAGTATATGAGTGAGTTGCACTGAAAAAGTTAGAATATAAGAAACGCACAGTGTAGTACATAGTATATGAGTGAGTTGCACTGAAAAACTTAGAATTTACTGAAAAACCCGCATTACACGAAATGCACAGTGTAGTACATAGTATATGAGTGAGTTGCACTGAAAAACTTAGAATATAAGAAACGCACAGTGTAGTACATAGTATATGAGTGAGTTGCACTGAAAAACTTAGAATTTAAGAAACGCACAGTGTAGTACATAGTATATGAGTGAGTTGCACTGAAAAACTTAGAATATAAGAAACGCACAGTGTAGTACATAGTATATGAGTGAGTTGCACTGAAAAACTTAGAATATAAGAAACGCACAGTGTAGTACATAGTATATGAGTGAGTTGCACTGAAAGACTTAGAATATAAGAAACGCACATTGTAGTACATAGTATATGAGTGAGTTGCACTGAAAAACTTAGAATTTAAGAAACGCACAGTGTAGTACATAGTATATGAGTGAGTTGCACTGAAAAAGTTAGAATATAAGAAACGCACAGTGTAGTACATAGTATATGAGTGAGTTGCACTGAAAAACTTAGAATTTTCTGAAAAACCCGCATTACACGAAATGCACAGTGTAGTACATAGTATATGAGTGAGTAGCACTGAAAAACTTAGAATATAAGAAACGCACAGTGTAGTACATAGTATATGAGTGAGTTGCACTGAAAAACTTAGAATTTACTGAAAAACCCGCATTACACGAAATGCACAGTGTAGTACATAGTATATGAGTGAGTTGCACTGAAAAACTTAGAATATAAGAAACGCACAGTGTAGTACATAGTATATGAGTGAGTTGCACTGAAAAACTTAGAATATAAGAAACGCACAGTGTAGTACATATTATATGAGTGAGTTGCACTGAAAAACTTAGAATTTAAGAAACGCACAGTGTAGTACATAGTATATGAGTGAGTTGCACTGAAAAACTTAGAATATAAGCAACGCACAGTGTAGTACATAGTATATGAGTGAGTTACACTGAAAAACTTAGAATTTAAGAAACGCACAGTGTAGTACATAGTATATGAGTGAGTTGCACTGCAAAACATAGAATATAAGAAACGCACAGTGTAGTACATAGTATATGAGTGAGTTGCACTGAAAAACTTAGAATATAAGAAACGCACAGTGTAGTACATAGTATATGAGTGAGTTGCACTGAAAAACTTAGAATTTACTGAAAAACCCGCATTACACGAAATGCACAGTGTAGTACATAGTATATGAGTGAGTTGCACTGAAAAACTTAGAATATAAGAAACGCACAGTGTAGTACATAGTATATGAGTGAGTTGCACTGAAAAATTTAGAATATAAGAAACGCACAGTGTAGTACTTAGTATATGAGTGACTTGCACTGAAAAACTTAGAAAATAAGAAACGCACAGTGTAGTACATAGTATATGAGTGAGTTGCTCTGCAAAACTTAGAATATAAGAAATGCACAGTGTAGTACATAGTATATGAGTGAGTTGCACTGAAAAACTTAGAATATAAGAAACGCACAGTGTAGTACATAGTATATGAGTGAGTTGCACTGAAAAACTTAGAATATAAGAAACGCACAGTGTAGTACATAGTATATGAGTGAGTTGCACTGAAAAACTTAGAATATAAGAAATGCACAGTGTAGTACATAGTATATGAGTGAGTTGCACTGAAAAACTTAGAATATAAGAAAAGCACATTGTAGTACATAGTATATGAGTGAGTTGCACTGAAAAACTTAGAATTTAAGAAACGCACAGTGTAGTACATAGTATATGAGTGAGTTGCACTGCAAAACTTAGAATATAAGAAACGCACAGTGTAGTACATAGTATATGAGTGAGTTGCACTGAAAAAGTTAGAATATAAGAAACGCACAGTGTAGTACATAGTATATGAGTGAGTTGCACTGAAAAACTTAGAATTTACTGAAAAACCCGCATTACACGAAATGCACAGTGTAGTACATAGTATATGAGTGAGTTGCACTGAAAAACTTAGAATATAAGAAACGCACAGTGTAGTACATAGTATATGAGTGAGTTGCACTGAAAAACTTAGAATTTAAGAAACGCACAGTGTAGTACATAGTATATGAGTGAGTTGCACTGAAAAACTTAGAATATAAGCAACGCACAGTGTAGTACATAGTATATGAGTGAGTTGCACTGAAAAACTTAGAATATAAGAAACTCACAGTGTAGTACATAGTATATGAGTGAGTTGCACTGAAAAACTTAGAATATAAGAAACGCACAGTGTAGTACATAGTATATGAGTGAGTTGCACTGAAAAACTTAGAATATAAGAAACGCACAGTGTAGTACATAGTATATGAGTGAGTTGCACTGAAAAACTTAGAATATAAGAAACGCACATTGTAGTACATAGTATATGAGTGAGTTGCACTGAAAAACTTAGAATTTAAGAAACGCACAGTGTAGTACATAGTATATGAGTGAGTTGCACTGAAAAAGTTAGAATATAAGAAACGCACAGTGTAGTACATAGTATATGAGTGAGTTGCACTGAAAAACTTAGAATTTACTGAAAAACCCGCATTACACGAAATGCACAGTGTAGTACATAGTATATGAGTGAGTTGCACTGAAAAACTTAGAATATAAGAAACGCACAGTGTAGTACATAGTATATGAGTGAGTTGCACTGAAAAACTTAGAATATAAGCAACGCACAGTGTAGTACATAGTATATGAGTGAGTTACACTGAAAAACTTAGAATTTAAGAAACGCACAGTGTAGTACATAGTATATGAGTGAGTTGCACTGCAAAACATAGAATATAAGAAACGCACAGTGTAGTACATAGTATATGAGTGAGTTGCACTGAAAAACTTAGAATATAAGAAACGCACAGTGTAGTACATAGTATATGAGTGAGTTGCACTGAAAAACTTAGAATTTACTGAAAAACCCGCATTACACGAAATGCACAGTGTAGTACATAGTATATGAGTGAGTTGCACTGAAAAACTTAGAATATAAGAAACGCACAGTGTAGTACATAGTATATGAGTGAGTTGCACTGAAAAATTTAGAATATAAGAAACGCACAGTGTAGTACTTAGTATATGAGTGACTTGCACTGAAAAACTTAGAAAATAAGAAACGCACAGTGTAGTACATAGTATATGAGTGAGTTGCTCTGAAAAACTTAGAATATAAGAAATGCACAGTGTAGTACATAGTATATGAGTGAGTTGCACTGAAAAACTTAGAATATAAGAAACGCACAGTGTAGTACATAGTATATGAGTGAGTTGCACTGAAAAACTTAGAATATAAGAAACGCACAGTGTAGTACATAGTATATGAGTGAGTTGCACTGAAAAAGTTAGAATATAAGAAACGCACAGTGTAGTACATAGTATATGAGTGAGTTGCACTGAAAAACTTAGAATATAAGAAAAGCACATTGTAGTACATAGTATATGAGTGAGTTGCACTGAAAAACTTAGAATTTAAGAAACGCACAGTGTAGTACATAGTATATGAGTGAGTTGCACTGCAAAACTTAGAATATAAGAAACGCACAGTGTAGTACATAGTATATGAGTGAGTTGCACTGAAAAAGTTAGAATATAAGAAACGCACAGTGTAGTACATAGTATATGAGTGAGTTGCACTGAAAAACTTAGAATTTACTGAAAAACCCGCATTACACGAAATGCACAGTGTAGTACATAGTATATGAGTGAGTTGCACTGAAAAACTTAGAATATAAGAAACGCACAGTGTAGTACATAGTATATGAGTGAGTTGCACTGAAAAACTTAGAATTTAAGAAACGCACAGTGTAGTACATAGTATATGAGTGAGTTGCACTGAAAAACTTAGAATATAAGAAACGCACAGTGTAGTACATAGTATATGAGTGAGTTGCACTGAAAAACTTAGAATATAAGAAACGCACAGTGTAGTACATAGTATATGAGTGAGTTGCACTGAAAGACTTAGAATATAAGAAACGCACATTGTAGTACATAGTATATGAGTGAGTTGCACTGAAAAACTTAGAATTTAAGAAACGCACAGTGTAGTACATAGTATATGAGTGAGTTGCACTGAAAAAGTTAGAATATAAGAAACGCACAGTGTAGTACATAGTATATGAGTGAGTTGCACTGAAAAACTTAGAATTTTCTGAAAAACCCGCATTACACGAAATGCACAGTGTAGTACATAGTATATGAGTGAGTAGCACTGAAAAACTTAGAATATAAGAAACGCACAGTGTAGTACATAGTATATGAGTGAGTTGCACTGAAAAACTTAGAATTTACTGAAAAACCCGCATTACACGAAATGCACAGTGTAGTACATAGTATATGAGTGAGTTGCACTGAAAAACTTAGAATATAAGAAACGCACAGTGTAGTACATAGTATATGAGTGAGTTGCACTGAAAAACTTAGAATATAAGAAACGCACAGTGTAGTACATATTATATGAGTGAGTTGCACTGAAAAACTTAGAATTTAAGAAACGCACAGTGTAGTACATAGTATATGAGTGAGTTGCACTGAAAAACTTAGAATATAAGCAACGCACAGTGTAGTACATAGTATATGAGTGAGTTACACTGAAAAACTTAGAATTTAAGAAACGCACAGTGTAGTACATAGTATATGAGTGAGTTGCACTGCAAAACATAGAATATAAGAAACGCACAGTGTAGTACATAGTATATGAGTGAGTTGCACTGAAAAACTTAGAATATAAGAAACGCACAGTGTAGTACATAGTATATGAGTGAGTTGCACTGAAAAACTTAGAATTTACTGAAAAACCCGCATTACACGAAATGCACAGTGTAGTACATAGTATATGAGTGAGTTGCACTGAAAAACTTAGAATATAAGAAACGCACAGTGTAGTACATAGTATATGAGTGAGTTGCACTGAAAAATTTAGAATATAAGAAACGCACAGTGTAGTACTTAGTATATGAGTGACTTGCACTGAAAAACTTAGAAAATAAGAAACGCACAGTGTAGTACATAGTATATGAGTGAGTTGCTCTGAAAAACTTAGAATATAAGAAATGCACAGTGTAGTACATAGTATATGAGTGAGTTGCACTGAAAAACTTAGAATATAAGAAACGCACAGTGTAGTACATAGTATATGAGTGAGTTGCACTGAAAAACTTAGAATATAAGAAACGCACAGTGTAGTACATAGTATATGAGTGAGTTGCACTGAAAAACTTAGAATATAAGAAATGCACAGTGTAGTACATAGTATATGAGTGAGTTGCACTGAAAAACTTAGAATATAAGAAAAGCACATTGTAGTACATAGTATATGAGTGAGTTGCACTGAAAAACTTAGAATTTAAGAAACGCACAGTGTAGTACATAGTATATGAGTGAGTTGCACTGCAAAACTTAGAATATAAGAAACGCACAGTGTAGTACATAGTATATGAGTGAGTTGCACTGAAAAAGTTAGAATATAAGAAACGCACAGTGTAGTACATAGTATATGAGTGAGTTGCACTGAAAAACTTAGAATTTACTGAAAAACCCGCATTACACGAAATGCACAGTGTAGTACATAGTATATGAGTGAGTTGCACTGAAAAACTTAGAATATAAGAAACGCACAGTGTAGTACATAGTATATGAGTGAGTTGCACTGAAAAACTTAGAATTTAAGAAACGCACAGTGTAGTACATAGTATATGAGTGAGTTGCACTGAAAAACTTAGAATATAAGCAACGCACAGTGTAGTACATAGTATATGAGTGAGTTGCACTGAAAAACTTAGAATATAAGAAACTCACAGTGTAGTACATAGTATATGAGTGAGTTGCACTGAAAAACTTAGAATATAAGAAACGCACAGTGTAGTACATAGTATATGAGTGAGTTGCACTGAAAAACTTAGAATATAAGAAACGCACAGTGTAGTACATAGTATATGAGTGAGTTGCACTGAAAAACTTAGAATATAAGAAACGCACATTGTAGTACATAGTATATGAGTGAGTTGCACTGAAAAACTTAGAATTTAAGAAACGCACAGTGTAGTACATAGTATATGAGTGAGTTGCACTGAAAAAGTTAGAATATAAGAAACGCACAGTGTAGTACATAGTATATGAGTGAGTTGCACTGAAAAACTTAGAATTTACTGAAAAACCCGCATTACACGAAATGCACAGTGTAGTACATAGTATATGAGTGAGTTGCACTGAAAAACTTAGAATATAAGAAACGCACAGTGTAGTACATAGTATATGAGTGAGTTGCACTGAAAAACTTAGAATTTACTGAAAAACCCGCATTACACGAAATGCACAGTGTAGTACATAGTATATGAGTGAGTTGCACTGAAAAACTTAGAATATAAGAAACGCACAGTGTAGTATATAGTATATGAGTGAGTTGCACTGAAAAACTTAGAATATAAGAAAGGCACAGTGTAGTACATAGTATATGAGTGAGTTGCACTGAAAAACTTAGAAAATAAGAAACGCACAGTGTAGTACATAGTATATGAGTGAGTTGCTCTGAAAAACTTAGAATATAAGAAATGCACAGTGTAGTACATAGTATATGAGTGAGTTGCACTGAAAAACTTAGAATATAAGAAACGCACAGTGTAGTACATAGTATATGAGTGAGTTGCACTGAAAAACTTAGAATATAAGAAATGCACAGTGTAGTACATAGTATATGAGTGAGTTGCACTGAAAAACTTAGAATATAAGAAACGCACATTGTCGTACATAGTATATGAGTGAGTTGCACTGAAAAACTTAGAATATAAGAAACGCACAGTGTAGTACATAGTATATGAGTGAGTTGCACTGAAAAACTTAGAATATAAGAAACGCACAGTGTAGTACATAGTATATGAGTGAGTTGCACTGAAAAACTTAGAATTTACTGAAAAACCCGCATTACACGAAATGCACAGTGTAGTACATAGTATATGAGTGAGTTGCACTGAAAAACTTAGAATATAAGAAACGCACAGTGTAGTACATAGTATATGAGTGAGTTGCACTGAAAAACTTAGAATTTACTGAAAAACCCGCATTACACGAAATGCACAGTGTAGTACATAGTATATGAGTGAGTTGCACTGAAAAACTTAGAATATAAGAAACGCACAGTGTAGTACATAGTATATGAGTGAGTTGCACTGAAAAACTTAGAATATAAGAAACGCACAGTGTAGTACATAGTATATGAGTGAGTTGCACTGAAAAACTTAGAATTTAAGAAACGCACATTGTAGTACATAGTATATGAGTGAGTTGCACTGAAAAACTTAGAATATAAGAAACGCACAGTGTAGTACATAGTTTATGAGTGAGTTGCACTGAAAAACTTAGAATATAAGAAACGCACAGTGTAGTACATAGTATATGAGTGAGTTGCACTGAAAAACTTAGAATATAAGAAACGCACAGTGTAGTACATAGTATATGAGTGAGTTGCACTGAAAAACTTAGAAAATAAGAAACGCACAGTGTAGTACATAGTATATGAGTGAGTTGCTCTGAATAACTTAGAATATAAGAAATGCACAGTGTAGTACATAGTATATGAGTGAGTTGCACTGAAAAACTTAGAATATAAGAAACGCACAGTGTAGTACATAGTATATGAGTGAGTTACACTGAAAAACTTAGAATTTAAGAAACGCACAGTGTAGTACATAGTATATGAGTGAGTTGCACTGCAAAACATAGAATATAAGAAACGCACAGTGTAGTACATAGTATATGAGTGAGTTGCACTGAAAAACTTAGAATATAAGAAACGCACAGTGTAGTACATAGTATATGAGTGAGTTGCACTGAAAAACTTAGAATTTACTGAAAAACCCGCATTACACGAAATGCACAGTGTAGTACATAGTATGAGTGAGTTGCACTGAAAAACTTAGAATATAAGAAACGCACAGTGTAGTACATAGTATATGAGTGAGTTGCACTGAAAAACTTAGAATATAAGAAACGCACAGTGTAGTACATAGTATATGAGTGACTTGCACTGAAAAACTTAGAATTTAAGAAACGCACAGTGTAGTACATAGTATATGAGTGAGTTGCACTGAAAAACTTAGAATATAAGCAACGCACAGTGTAGTACATAGTATATGAGTGAGTTGCACTGAAAAACTTAGAATTTACTGAAAAACCCGCATTACACGAAATGCACAGTGTAGTACATAGTATATGAGTGAGTTGCACTGAAAAACTTAGAATATAAGAAACGCACAGTGTAGTACATAGTATATGAGTGAGTTGCACTGAAAAACTTAGAATATAAGAAACGCACAGTGTAGTACATATTATATGAGTGAGTTGCACTGAAAAACTTAGAATTTAAGAAACGCACAGTGTAGTACATAGTATATGAGTGAGTTGCACTGAAAAACTTAGAATATAAGCAACGCACAGTGTAGTACATAGTATATGAATGAGTTACACTGAAAAACTTAGAATTTAAGAAACGCACAGTGTAGTACATAGTATATGATTGAGTTGCACTGCAAAACATAGAATATAAGAAACGCACAGTGTAGTACATAGTATATGAGTGAGTTGCACTGAAAAACTTAGAATATAAGAAACGCACAGTGTAGTACATAGTATATGAGTGAGTTGCACTGAAAAACTTAGAATTTACTGAAAAACCCCGCATTACACGAAATGCACAGTGTAGTACATAGTATATGAGTGAGTTGCACTGAAAAACTTAGAATATAAGAAACGCACAGTGTAGTACATAGTATATGAGTGAGTTGCACTGAAAAATTTAGAATATAAGAAACGCACAGTGTAGTACTTAGTATATGAGTGACTTGCACTGAAAAACTTAGAAAATAAGAAACGCACAGTGTAGTACATAGTATATGAGTGAGTTGCTCTGAAAAACTTAGAATATAAGAAATGCACAGTGTAGTACATAGTATATGAGTGAGTTGCACTGAAAAACTTAGAATATAAGAAACGCACAGTGTAGTACATAGTATATGAGTGAGTTGCACTGAAAAACTTAGAATATAAGAAACGCACAGTGTAGTACATAGTATATGAGTGAGTTGCACTGAAAAACTTAGAATATAAGAAATGCACAGTGTAGTACATAGTATATGAGTGAGTTGCACTGAAAAACTTAGAATATAAGAAAAGCACATTGTAGTACATAGTATATGAGTGAATTGCACTGAAAAACTTAGAATTTAAGAAACGCACAGTGTAGTACATAGTATATGAGTGAGTTGCACTGCAAAACTTAGAATATAAGAAACGCACAGTGTAGTACATAGTATATGAGTGAGTTGCACTGAAAAAGTTAGAATATAAGAAACGCACAGTGTAGTACATAGTATATGAGTGAGTTGCACTGAAAAACTTAGAATATAAGAAACGCACAGTGTAGTACATATTATATGAGTGAGTTGCACTGAAAAACTTAGAATTTAAGAAACGCACAGTGTAGTACATAGTATATGAGTGAGTTGCACTGAAAAACTTAGAATATAAGCAACGCACAGTGTAGTACATAGTATATGAGTGAGTTACACTGAAAAACTTAGAATTTAAGAAACGCACAGTGTAGTACATAGTATATGAGTGAGTTGCACTGCAAAACATAGAATATAAGAAACGCACAGTGTAGTACATAGTATATGAGTGAGTTGCACTGAAAAACTTAGAATATAAGAAACGCACAGTGTAGTACATAGTATATGAGTGAGTTGCACTGAAAAACTTAGAATTTACTGAAAAACCCCGCATTACACGAAATGCACAGTGTAGTACATAGTATATGAGTGAGTTGCACTGAAAAACTTAGAATATAAGAAACGCACAGTGTAGTACATAGTATATGAGTGAGTTGCACTGAAAAATTTAGAATATAAGAAACGCACAGTGTAGTACTTAGTATATGAGTGACTTGCACTGAAAAACTTAGAAAATAAGAAACGCACAGTGTAGTACATAGTATATGAGTGAGTTGCTCTGAAAAACTTAGAATATAAGAAATGCACAGTGTAGTACATAGTATATGAGTGAGTTGCACTGAAAAACTTAGAATATAAGAAACGCACAGTGTAGTACATAGTATATGAGTGAGTTGCACTGAAAAACTTAGAATATAAGAAACGCACAGTGTAGTACATAGTATATGAGTGAGTTGCACTGAAAAACTTAGAATATAAGAAATGCACAGTGTAGTACATAGTATATGAGTGAGTTGCACTGAAAAACTTAGAATATAAGAAAAGCACATTGTAGTACATAGTATATGAGTGAGTTGCACTGAAAAACTTAGAATTTAAGAAACGCACAGTGTAGTACATAGTATATGAGTGAGTTGCACTGCAAAACTTAGAATATAAGAAACGCACAGTGTAGTACATAGTATATGAGTGAGTTGCACTGAAAAAGTTAGAATATAAGAAACGCACAGTGTAGTACATAGTATATGAGTGAGTTGCACTGAAAAACTTAGAATTTACTGAAAAACCCGCATTACACGAAATGCACAGTGTAGTACATAGTATATGAGTGAGTTGCACTGAAAAACTTAGAATATAAGAAACGCACAGTGTAGTACATAGTATATGAGTGAGTTGCACTGAAAAACTTAGAATTTAAGAAACGCACAGTGTAGTACATAGTATATGAGTGAGTTGCACTGAAAAACTTAGAATATAAGCAACGCACAGTGTAGTACATAGTATATGAGTGAGTTGCACTGAAAAACTTAGAATATAAGAAACTCACAGTGTAGTACATAGTATATGAGTGAGTTGCACTGAAAAACTTAGAATATAAGAAACGCACAGTGTAGTACATAGTATATGAGTGAGTTGCACTGAAAAACTTAGAATATAAGAAACGCACAGTGTAGTACATAGTATATGAGTGAGTTGCACTGAAAAACTTAGAATATAAGAAACGCACATTGTAGTACATAGTATATGAGTGAGTTGCACTGAAAAACTTAGAATTTAAGAAACGCACAGTGTAGTACATAGTATATGAGTGAGTTGCACTGAAAAACTTAGAATATAAGAAACGCACAGTGTAGTACATAGTATATGAGTGAGTTGCACTGAAAAACTTAGAATTTACTGAAAAACCCCGCATTACACGAAATGCACAGTGTAGTACATAGTATATGAGTGAGTTGCACTGAAAAACTTAGAATATAAGAAACGCACAGTGTAGTACATAGTATATGAGTGAGTTGCACTGAAAAACTTAGAATTTACTGAAAAACCCGCATTACACGAAATGCACAGTGTAGTACATAGTATATGAGTGAGTTGCACTGAAAAACTTAGAATATAAGAAACGCACAGTGTAGTATATAGTATATGAGTGAGTTGCACTGAAAAACTTAGAATATAAGAAACGCACAGTGTAGTACATAGTATATGAGTGAGTTGCACTGAAAAACTTAGAAAATAAGAAACGCACAGTGTAGTACATAGTATATGAGTGAGTTGCACTGAAAAACTTAGAATATAAGAAAGGCACAGTGTAGTACATAGTATATGAGTGAGTTGCACTGAAAAACTTAGAAAATAAGAAACGCACAGTGTAGTACATAGTATATGAGTGAGTTGCACTGAAAAACTTAGAATATAAGAAATGCACAGTGTAGTACATAGTATATGAGTGAGTTGCACTGAAAAACTTAGAATATAAGAAACGCACATTGTCGTACATAGTATATGAGTGAGTTGCACTGAAAAACTTAGAATATAAGAAACGCACAGTGTAGTACATAGTATATGAGTGAGTTGCACTGAAAAACTTAGAATATAAGAAACGCACAGTGTAGTACATAGTATATGAGTGAGTTGCACTGAAAAACTTAGAATTTACTGAAAAACCCGCATTACACGAAATGCACAGTGTAGTACATAGTATATGAGTGAGTTGCACTGAAAAACTTAGAATATAAGAAACGCACAGTGTAGTACATAGTATATGAGTGAGTTGCACTGAAAAACTTAGAATTTACTGAAAAACCCGCATTACACGAAATGCACAGTGTAGTACATAGTATATGAGTGAGTTGCACTGAAAAACTTAGAATATAAGAAACGCACAGTGTAGTACATAGTATATGAGTGAGTTGCACTGAAAAACTTAGAATATAAGAAACGCACAGTGTAGTACATAGTATATGAGTGAGTTGCACTGAAAAACTTAGAATTTAAGAAACGCACATTGTAGTACATAGTATATGAGTGAGTTGCACTGAAAAACTTAGAATATAAGCAACGCACAGTGTAGTACATAGTTTATGAGTGAGTTGCACTGAAAAACTTAGAATATAAGAAACGCACAGTGTAGTACATAGTATATGAGTGAGTTGCACTGAAAAACTTAGAATATAAGAAACGCACAGTGTAGTACATAGTATATGAGTGAGTTGCACTGAAAAACTTAGAAAATAAGAAACGCACAGTGTAGTACATAGTATATGAGTGAGTTGCTCTGAATAACTTAGAATATAAGAAATGCACAGTGTAGTACATAGTATATGAGTGAGTTGCACTGAAAAACTTAGAATATAAGAAACGCACAGTGTAGTACATAGTATATGAGTGAGTTACACTGAAAAACTTAGAATTTAAGAAACGCACAGTGTAGTACATAGTATATGAGTGAGTTGCACTGCAAAACATAGAATATAAGAAACGCACAGTGTAGTACAT
>NW_028227338.1:579446-661843 GCF_978045245.1 Mus caroli
TATGAGTGAGTTACACTGAAAAACTTAGAATTTAAGAAACGCACAGTGTAGTACATAGTATATGATTGAGTTGCACTGCAAAACATAGAATATAAGAAACGCACAGTGTAGTACATAGTATATGAGTGAGTTGCACTGAAAAACTTAGAATATAAGAAACGCACAGTGTAGTACATAGTATATGAGTGAGTTGCACTGAAAAACTTAGAATTTACTGAAAAACCCGCATTACACGAAATGCACAGTGTAGTACATAGTATATGAGTGAGTTGCACTGAAAAACTTAGAATATAAGAAACGCACAGTGTAGTACATAGTATATGAGTGAGTTGCACTGAAAAATTTAGAATATAAGAAACGCACAGTGTAGTACTTAGTATATGAGTGACTTGCACTGAAAAACTTAGAAAATAAGAAACGCACAGTGTAGTACATAGTATATGAGTGAGTTGCTCTGAAAAACTTAGAATATAAGAAATGCACAGTGTAGTACATAGTATATGAGTGAGTTGCACTGAAAAACTTAGAATATAAGAAACGCACAGTGTAGTACATAGTATATGAGTGAGTTGCACTGAAAAACTTAGAATATAAGAAACGCACAGTGTAGTACATAGTATATGAGTGAGTTGCACTGAAAAACTTAGAATATAAGAAATGCACAGTGTAGTACATAGTATATGAGTGAGTTGCACTGAAAAACTTAGAATATAAGAAAAGCACATTGTAGTACATAGTATATGAGTGAATTGCACTGAAAAACTTAGAATTTAAGAAACGCACAGTGTAGTACATAGTATATGAGTGAGTTGCACTGCAAAACTTAGAATATAAGAAACGCACAGTGTAGTACATAGTATATGAGTGAGTTGCACTGAAAAAGTTAGAATATAAGAAACGCACAGTGTAGTACATAGTATATGAGTGAGTTGCACTGAAAAACTTAGAATTTACTGAAAAACCCGCATTACACGAAATGCACAGTGTAGTACATAGTATATGAGTGAGTTGCACTGAAAAACTTAGAATATAAGAAACGCACAGTGTAGTACATAGTATATGAGTGAGTTGCACTGAAAAACTTAGAATTTAAGAAACGCACAGTGTAGTACATAGTATATGAGTGAGTTGCACTGAAAAACTTAGAATATAAGAAACTCACAGTGTAGTACATAGTATATGAGTGAGTTGCACTGAAAAACTTAGAATATAAGAAACGCACAGTGTAGTACATAGTATATGAGTGAGTTGCACTGAAAAACTTAGAATATAAGAAACGCACAGTGTAGTACATAGTATATGAGTGAGTTGCACTGAAAAACTTAGAATATAAGAAACGCACATTGTAGTACATAGTATATGAGTGAGTTGCACTGAAAAACTTAGAATTTAAGAAACGCACAGTGTAGTACATAGTATATGAGTGAGTTGCACTGAAAAAGTTAGAATATAAGAAACGCACAGTGTAGTACATAGTATATGAGTGAGTTGCACTGAAAAACTTAGAATTTACTGAAAAACCCGCATTACACGAAATGCACAGTGTAGTACATAGTATATGAGTGAGTTACACTGAAAAACTTAGAATATAAGAAACGCACAGTGTAGTACATAGTATATGAGTGAGTTGCACTGAAAAACTTAGAATTTACTGAAAAACCCGCATTACACGAAATGCACAGTGTAGTACATAGTATATGAGTGAGTTGCACTGAAAAACTTAGAATATAAGAAACGCACAGTGTAGTATATAGTATATGAGTGAGTTGCACTGAAAAACTTAGAATATAAGAAAGGCACAGTGTAGTACATAGTATATGAGTGAGTTGCACTGAAAAACTTAGAAAATAAGAAACGCACAGTGTAGTACATAGTATATGAGTGAGTTGCTCTGAAAAACTTAGAATATAAGAAATGCACAGTGTAGTACATAGTATATGAGTGAGTTGCACTGAAAAACTTAGAATATAAGAAATGCACAGTGTAGTACATAGTATATGAGTGAGTTGCACTGAAAAACTTAGAATATAAGAAACGCACATTGTAGTACATAGTATATGAGTGAGTTGCACTGAAAAACTTAGAATTTACTGAAAAACCCGCATTACACGAAATGCACAGTGTAGTACATAGTATATGAGTGAGTTGCACTGAAAAACTTAGAATATAAGAAACGCACAGTGTAGTACATAGTATATGAGTGAGTTGCACTGAAAAACTTAGAATTTACTGAAAAACCCGCATTACACGAAATGCACAGTGTAGTACATAGTATATGAGTGAGTTGCACTGAAAAACTTAGAATATAAGAAACGCACAGTGTAGTACATAGTATATGAGTGAGTTGCACTGAAAAACTTAGAATATAAGAAACGCACAGTGTAGTACATAGTATATGAGTGAGTTGCACTGAAAAACTTAGAATTTACTGAAAAACCCGCATTACACGAAATGCACAGTGTAGTACATAGTATGAGTGAGTTGCACTGAAAAACTTAGAATATAAGAAACGCACAGTGTAGTACATAGTATATGAGTGAGTTGCACTGAAAAACTTAGAATATAAGAAACGCACAGTGTAGTACATAGTATATGAGTGACTTGCACTGAAAAACTTAGAAAATAAGAAACGCACAGTGTAGTACATAGTATATGAGTGAGTTGCTCTGAAAAACTTAGAATATAAGAAATGCACAGTGTAGTACATAGTATATGAGTGAGTTGCACTGAAAAACTTAGAATTTACTGAAAAACCCGCATTACACGAAATGCACAGTGTAGTACATAGTATATGAGTGAGTTGCACTGAAAAACTTAGAATATAAGAAACGCACAGTGTAGTACATAGTATATGAGTGAGTTGCACTGAAAAACTTAGAATTTAAGAAACGCACAGTGTAGTACATAGTATATGAGTGAGTTGCACTGAAAAACTTAGAATATAAGAAACTCACAGTGTAGTACATAGTATATGAGTGAGTTGCACTGAAAAACTTAGAATATAAGAAACGCACAGTGTAGTACATAGTATATGAGTGAGTTGCACTGAAAAACTTAGAATATAAGAAACGCACAGTGTAGTACATAGTATATGAGTGAGTTGCACTGAAAAACTTAGAATATAAGAAACGCACATTGTAGTACATAGTATATGAGTGAGTTGCACTGAAAAACTTAGAATTTAAGAAACGCACAGTGTAGTACATAGTATATGAGTGAGTTGCACTGAAAAAGTTAGAATATAAGAAACGCACAGTGTAGTACATAGTATATGAGTGAGTTGCACTGAAAAACTTAGAATTTACTGAAAAACCCGCATTACACGAAATGCACAGTGTAGTACATAGTATATGAGTGAGTTGCACTGAAAAACTTAGAATATAAGAAACGCACAGTGTAGTACATAGTATATGAGTGAGTTGCACTGAAAAACTTAGAATTTACTGAAAAACCCGCATTACACGAAATGCACAGTGTAGTACATAGTATATGAGTGAGTTGCACTGAAAAACTTAGAATATAAGAAACGCACAGTGTAGTATATAGTATATGAGTGAGTTGCACTGAAAAACTTAGAATATAAGAAAGGCACAGTGTAGTACATAGTATATGAGTGAGTTGCACTGAAAAACTTAGAAAATAAGAAACGCACAGTGTAGTACATAGTATATGAGTGAGTTGCTCTGAAAAACTTAGAATATAAGAAATGCACAGTGTAGTACATAGTATATGAGTGAGTTGCACTGAAAAACTTAGAATATAAGAAATGCACAGTGTAGTACATAGTATATGAGTGAGTTGCACTGAAAAACTTAGAATATAAGAAACGCACATTGTAGTACATTGTATATGAGTGAGTTGCACTGAAAAACGTAGAATATAAGAAACGCACAGTGTAGTACATAGTATATGAGTGAGTTGCACTGAAAAACTTAGAATATAAGAAACGCACAGTGTAGTACATAGTATATGAGTGAGTTGCACTGAAAAACTTAGAATTTACTGAAAAACCCGCATTACACGAAATGCACAGTGTAGTACATAGTATATGAGTGAGTTGCACTGAAAAACTTAGAATATAAGAAACGCACAGTGTAGTACATAGTATATGAGTGAGTTGCACTGAAAAACTTAGAATATAAGAAAGGCACAGTGTAGTACATAGTATATGAGTGAGTTGCACTGAAAAACTTAGAATTTACTGAAAAACCCGCATTACACGAAATGCACAGTGTAGTACATAGTATGAGTGAGTTGCACTGAAAAACTTAGAATATAAGAAACGCACAGTGTAGTACATAGTATATGAGTGAGTTGCACTGAAAAACTTAGAATATAAGAAACGCACAGTGTAGTACATAGTATATGAGTGACTTGCACTGAAAAACTTAGAAAATAAGAAACGCACAGTGTAGTACATAGTATATGAGTGAGTTGCTCTGAAAAACTTAGAATATAAGAAATGCACAGTGTAGTACATAGTATATGAGTGAGTTGCACTGAAAAACTTAGAATTTACTGAAAAACCCGCATTACACGAAATGCACAGTGTAGTACATAGTATATGAGTGAGTTGCACTGAAAAACTTAGAATATAAGAAACTCACAGTGTAGTACATAGTATATGAGTGAGTTGCACTGAAAAACTTAGAATATAAGAAAGGCACAGTGTAGTACATAGTATATGAGTGAGTTGCACTGAAAAACTTAGAATATAAGAAACGCACAGTGTAGTACATAGTATATGAGTGAGTTGCACTGAAAAACTTAGAATATAAGAAACGCACATTGTAGTACATAGTATATGAGTGAGTTGCACTGAAAAACTTAGAATTTAAGAAACGCACAGTGTAGTACATAGTATATGAGTGAGTTGCACTGAAAAAGTTAGAATATAAGAAACGCACAGTGTAGTACATAGTATATGAGTGAGTTGCACTGAAAAACTTAGAATTTACTGAAAAACCCGCATTACACGAAATGCACAGTGTAGTACATAGTATATGAGTGAGTTGCACTGAAAAACTTAGAATATAAGAAACGCACAGTGTAGTACATAGTATATGAGTGAGTTGCACTGAAAAACTTAGAATTTACTGAAAAACCCGCATTACACGAAATGCACAGTGTAGTACATAGTATATGAGTGAGTTGCACTGAAAAACTTAGAATATAAGAAACGCACAGTGTAGTATATAGTATATGAGTGAGTTGCACTGAAAAACTTAGAATATAAGAAAGGCACAGTGTAGTACATAGTATATGAGTGAGTTGCACTGAAAAACTTAGAAAATAAGAAACGCACAGTGTAGTACATAGTATATGAGTGAGTTGCTCTGAAAAACTTAGAATATAAGAAATGCACAGTGTAGTACATAGTATATGAGTGAGTTGCACTGAAAAACTTAGAATATAAGAAATGCACAGTGTAGTACATAGTATATGAGTGAGTTGCACTGAAAAACTTAGAATATAAGAAACGCACATTGTAGTACATAGTATATGAGTGAGTTGCACTGAAAAACTTAGAATATAAGAAACGCACAGTGTAGTACATAGTATATGAGTGAGTTGCACTGAAAAACATAGAATATAAGAAACGCACAGTGTAGTACATAGTATATGAGTGAGTTGCACTGAAAAACTTAGAATTTACTGAAAAACCCGCATTACACGAAATGCACAGTGTAGTACATAGTATATGAGTGAGTTGCACTGAAAAACTTAGAATATAAGAAACGCACAGTGTAGTACATAGTATATGAGTGAGTTGCACTGAAAAACTTAGAATATAAGAAACGCACAGTGTAGTACATAGTATATGAGTGAGTTGCACTGAAAAACTTAGAATTTACTGAAAAACCCGCATTACACGAAATGCACAGTGTAGTACATAGTATGAGTGAGTTGCACTGAAAAACTTAGAATATAAGAAACGCACAGTGTAGTACATAGTATATGAGTGAGTTGCACTGAAAAACTTAGAATATAAGAAACGCACAGTGTAGTACATAGTATATGAGTGACTTGCACTGAAAAACTTAGAATTTAAGAAACGCACAGTGTAGTACATAGTATATGAGTGAGTTGCACTGAAAAACTTAGAATTTACTGAAAAACCCGCATTACACGAAATGCACAGTGTAGTACATAGTATGAGTGAGTTGCACTGAAAAACTTAGAATATAAGAAACGCACAGTGTAGTACATAGTATATGAGTGAGTTGCACTGAAAAACTTAGAATATAAGAAACGCACAGTGTAGTACATAGTATATGAGTGACTTGCACTGAAAAACTTAGAAAATAAGAAACTCACAGTGTAGTACATAGTATATGAGTGAGTTGCACTGAAAAACTTAGAATATAAGAAACGCACAGTGTAGTACATAGTATATGAGTGAGTTGCACTGAAAAACTTAGAATATAAGAAACGCACAGTGTAGTACATAGTATATGAGTGAGTTGCACTGAAAAACTTAGAATATAAGAAACGCACATTGTAGTACATAGTATATGAGTGAGTTGCACTGAAAAACTTAGAATTTAAGAAACGCACAGTGTAGTACATAGTATATGAGTGAGTTGCACTGAAAAAGTTAGAATATAAGAAACGCACAGTGTAGTACATAGTATATGAGTGAGTTGCACTGAAAAACTTAGAATTTACTGAAAAACCCGCATTACACGAAATGCACAGTGTAGTACATAGTATATGAGTGAGTTGCACTGAAAAACTTAGAATATAAGAAACGCACAGTGTAGTACATAGTATATGAGTGAGTTGCACTGAAAAACTTAGAATTTACTGAAAAACCCGCATTACACGAAATGCACAGTGTAGTACATAGTATATGAGTGAGTTGCACTGAAAAACTTAGAATATAAGAAACGCACAGTGTAGTATATAGTATATGAGTGAGTTGCACTGAAAAACTTAGAATATAAGAAAGGCACAGTGTAGTACATAGTATATGAGTGAGTTGCACTGAAAAACTTAGAAAATAAGAAACGCACAGTGTAGTACATAGTATATGAGTGAGTTGCTCTGAAAAACTTAGAATATAAGAAATGCACAGTGTAGTACATAGTATATGAGTGAGTTGCACTGAAAAACTTAGAATATAAGAAACGCACAGTGTAGTACATAGTATATGAGTGACTTGCACTGAAAAACTTAGAAAATAAGAAACGCACAGTGTAGTACATAGTATATGAGTGAGTTGCTCTGAAAAACTTAGAATATAAGAAATGCACAGTGTAGTACATAGTATATGAGTGAGTTGCACTGAAAAACTTAGAATTTACTGAAAAACCCGCATTACACGAAATGCACAGTGTAGTACATAGTATATGAGTGAGTTGCACTGAAAAACTTAGAATATAAGAAACGCACAGTGTAGTACATAGTATATGAGTGAGTTGCACTGAAAAACTTAGAATTTAAGAAACGCACAGTGTAGTACATAGTATATGAGTGAGTTGCACTGAAAAACTTAGAATATAAGAAACTCACAGTGTAGTACATAGTATATGAGTGAGTTGCACTGAAAAACTTAGAATATAAGAAACGCACAGTGTAGTACATAGTATATGAGTGAGTTGCACTGAAAAACTTAGAATATAAGAAACGCACAGTGTAGTACATAGTATATGAGTGAGTTGCACTGAAAAACTTAGAATATAAGAAACGCACATTGTAGTACATAGTATATGAGTGAGTTGCACTGAAAAACTTAGAATTTAAGAAACGCACAGTGTAGTACATAGTATATGAGTGAGTTGCACTGAAAAAGTTAGAATATAAGAAACGCACAGTGTAGTACATAGTATATGAGTGAGTTGCACTGAAAAACTTAGAATTTACTGAAAAACCCGCATTACACGAAATGCACAGTGTAGTACATAGTATATGAGTGAGTTGCACTGAAAAACTTAGAATATAAGAAACGCACAGTGTAGTACATAGTATATGAGTGAGTTGCACTGAAAAACTTAGAATTTACTGAAAAACCCGCATTACACGAAATGCACAGTGTAGTACATAGTATATGAGTGAGTTGCACTGAAAAACTTAGAATATAAGAAACGCACAGTGTAGTATATAGTATATGAGTGAGTTGCACTGAAAAACTTAGAATATAAGAAAGGCACAGTGTAGTACATAGTATATGAGTGAGTTGCACTGAAAAACTTAGAAAATAAGAAACGCACAGTGTAGTACATAGTATATGAGTGAGTTGCTCTGAAAAACTTAGAATATAAGAAATGCACAGTGTAGTACATAGTATATGAGTGAGTTGCACTGAAAAACTTAGAATATAAGAAATGCACAGTGTAGTACATAGTATATGAGTGAGTTGCACTGAAAAACTTAGAATATAAGAAACGCACAGTGTAGTACATAGTATATGAGTGAGTTGCACTGAAAAACTTAGAATTTACTGAAAAACCCGCATTACACGAAATGCACAGTGTAGTACATAGTATATGAGTGAGTTGCACTGAAAAACTTAGAATATAAGAAACGCACAGTGTAGTACATAGTATATGAGTGAGTTGCACTGAAAAACTTAGAATATAAGAAACGCACAGTGTAGTACATAGTATATGAGTGAGTTGCACTGAAAAACTTAGAATTTACTGAAAAACCCGCATTACACGAAATGCACAGTGTAGTACATAGTATGAGTGAGTTGCACTGAAAAACTTAGAATATAAGAAACGCACAGTGTAGTACATAGTATATGAGTGAGTTGCACTGAAAAACTTAGAATATAAGAAACGCACAGTGTAGTACATAGTATATGAGTGACTTGCACTGAAAAACTTAGAATTTAAGAAACGCACAGTGTAGTACATAGTATATGAGTGAGTTGCACTGAAAAACTTAGAATATAAGCAACGCACAGTGTAGTACATAGTATATGAGTGAGTTGCACTGAAAAACTTAGAATATAAGAAACTCACAGTGTAGTACATAGTATATGAGTGAGTTGCACTGAAAAACTTAGAATATAAGAAACGCACAGTGTAGTACATAGTATATGAGTGAGTTGCACTGAAAAACTTAGAATATAAGAAACGCACAGTGTAGTACATAGTATATGAGTGAGTTGCACTGAAAGACTTAGAATATAAGAAACGCACATTGTAGTACATAGTATATGAGTGAGTTGCACTGAAAAACTTAGAATTTAAGAAACGCACAGTGTAGTACATAGTATATGAGTGAGTTGCACTGAAAAACTTAGAATATAAGAAACGCACAGTGTAGTACATAGTATATGAGTGAGTTGCACTGAAAAACTTAGAATTTACTGAAAAACCCGCATTACACGAAATGCACAGTGTAGTACATAGTATATGAGTGAGTTGCACTGAAAAACTTAGAATATAAGAAACGCACAGTGTAGTACATAGTATATGAGTGAGTTGCACTGAAAAACTTAGAATTTACTGAAAAACCCGCATTACACGAAATGCACAGTGTAGTACATAGTATATGAGTGAGTTGCACTGAAAAACTTAGAATATAAGAAACGCACAGTGTAGTACATAGTATATGAGTGAGTTGCACTGAAAAACTTAGAATATAAGAAACGCACAGTGTAGTACATATTATATGAGTGAGTTGCACTGAAAAACTTAGAATTTAAGAAACGCACAGTGTAGTACATAGTATATGAGTGAGTTGCACTGAAAAACTTAGAATATAAGCAACGCACAGTGTAGTACATAGTATATGAGTGAGTTACACTGAAAAACTTAGAATTTAAGAAACGCACAGTGTAGTACATAGTATATGAGTGAGTTGCACTGCAAAACATAGAATATATGAAACGCACAGTGTAGTACATAGTATATGAGTGAGTTGCACTGAAAAACTTAGAATATAAGAAACGCACAGTGTAGTACATAGTATATGAGTGAGTTGCACTGAAAAACTTAGAATTTACTGAAAAACCCGCATTACACGAAATGCACAGTGTAGTACATAGTATATGAGTGAGTTGCTCTGAAAAACTTAGAATATAAGAAATGCACAGTGTAGTACATAGTATATGAGTGAGTTGCACTGAAAAATATAGAATATAAGAAACGCACAGTGTAGTACTTAGTATATGAGTGACTTGCACTGAAAAACTTAGAAAATAAGAAACGCACAGTGTAGTACATAGTATATGAGTGAGTTGCTCTGAAAAACTTAGAATATAAGAAATGCACAGTGTAGTACATAGTATATGAGTGAGTTGCACTGAAAAACTTAGAATATAAGAAACGCACAGTGTAGTACATAGTATATGAGTGAGTTGCACTGAACAACTTAGAATATAAGAAACGCACAGTGTAGTACATAGTATATGAGTGAGTTGCACTGAAAAACTTAGAATATAAGAAATGCACAGTGTAGTACATAGTATATGAGTGAGTTGCACTGAAAAACTTAGAATATAAGAAAAGCACATTGTAGTACATAGTATATGAGTGAGTTGCACTGAAAAACTTAGAATTTAAGAAACGCACAGTGTAGTACATAGTATATGAGTGAGTTGCACTGAAAAACTTAGAATATAAGAAACGCACAGTGTAGTACATAGTATATGAGTGAGTTGCACTGAAAGAGTTAGAATATAAGAAACGCACAGTGTAGTACATAGTATATGAGTGAGTTGCACTGAAAAACTTAGAATTTACTGAAAAACCCGCATTACACGAAATGCACAGTGTAGTACATAGTATATGAGTGAGTTGCACTGAAAAACTTAGAATATAAGAAACGCACAGTGTAGTACATAGTATATGAGTGAGTTGCACTGAAAAACTTAGAATTTAAGAAACGCACAGTGTAGTACATAGTATATGAGTGAGTTGCACTGAAAAACTTAGAATATAAGAAACTCACAGTGTAGTACATAGTATATGAGTGAGTTGCACTGAAAAACTTAGAATATAAGAAACGCACAGTGTAGTACATAGTATATGAGTGAGTTGCACTGAAAAACTTAGAATATAAGAAACGCACAGTGTAGTACATATTATATGAGTGAGTTGCACTGAAAAACTTAGAATTTAAGAAACGCACAGTGTAGTACATAGTATATGAGTGAGTTGCACTGAAAAACTTAGAATATAAGCAACGCACAGTGTAGTACATAGTATATGAGTGAGTTACACTGAAAAACTTAGAATTTAAGAAACGCACAGTGTAGTACATAGTATATGAGTGAGTTGCACTGCAAAACATAGAATATATGAAACGCACAGTGTAGTACATAGTATATGAGTGAGTTGCACTGAAAAACTTAGAATATAAGAAACGCACAGTGTAGTACATAGTATATGAGTGAGTTGCACTGAAAAACTTAGAATTTACTGAAAAACCCGCATTACACGAAGTGCACAGTGTAGTACATAGTATATGAGTGAGTTGCTCTGAAAAACTTAGAATATAAGAAATGCACAGTGTAGTACATAGTATATGAGTGAGTTGCACTGAAAAATATAGAATATAAGAAACGCACAGTGTAGTACTTAGTATATGAGTGACTTGCACTGAAAAACTTAGAAAATAAGAAACGCACAGTGTAGTACATAGTATATGAGTGAGTTGCTCTGAAAAACTTAGAATATAAGAAATGCACAGTGTAGTACATAGTATATGAGTGAGTTGCACTGAAAAACTTAGAATATAAGAAACGCACAGTGTAGTACATAGTATATGAGTGAGTTGCACTGAACAACTTAGAATATAAGAAACGCACAGTGTAGTACATAGTATATGAGTGAGTTGCACTGAAAAACTTAGAATATAAGAAATGCACAGTGTAGTACATAGTATATGAGTGAGTTGCACTGAAAAACTTAGAATATAAGAAAAGCACATTGTAGTACATAGTATATGAGTGAGTTGCACTGAAAAACTTAGAATTTAAGAAACGCACAGTGTAGTACATAGTATATGAGTGAGTTGCACTGAAAAACTTAGAATATAAGAAACGCACAGTGTAGTACATAGTATATGAGTGAGTTGCACTGAAAGAGTTAGAATATAAGAAACGCACAGTGTAGTACATAGTATATGAGTGAGTTGCACTGAAAAACTTAGAATTTACTGAAAAACCCGCATTACACGAAATGCACAGTGTAGTACATAGTATATGAGTGAGTTGCACTGAAAAACTTAGAATATAAGAAACGCACAGTGTAGTACATAGTATATGAGTGAGTTGCACTGAAAAACTTAGAATTTAAGAAACGCACAGTGTAGTACATAGTATATGAGTGAGTTGCACTGAAAAACTTAGAATATAAGAAACTCACAGTGTAGTACATAGTATATGAGTGAGTTGCACTGAAAAACTTAGAATATAAGAAACGCACAGTGTAGTACATAGTATATGAGTGAGTTGCACTGAAAAACTTAGAATTTACTGAAAAACCCGCATTACACGAAATGCACAGTGTAGTACATAGTATATGAGTGAGTTGCACTGAAAAACTTAGAATATAAGAAACGCACAGTGTAGTATATAGTATATGAGTGAGTTGCACTGAAAAACTTAGAATATAAGAAAGGCACAGTGTAGTACATAGTATATGAGTGAGTTGCACTGAAAAACTTAGAAAATAAGAAACGCACAGTGTAGTACATAGTATATGAGTGAGTTGCTATGAAAAACTTAGAATATAAGAAATGCACAGTGTAGTACATAGTATATGAGTGAGTTGCACTGAAAAACTTAGAATATAAGAAACGCACAGTGTAGTACATAGTATATGAGTGAGTTGCACTGAAAAACTTAGAATATAAGAAATGCACAGTGTAGTACATGGTATATGAGTGAGTTGCACTGAAAAACTTAGAATATAAGAAACGCACATTGTAGTACATAGTATATGAGTGAGTTGCACTGAAAAACTTAGAATATAAGAAACGCACAGTGTAGTACATAGTATATGAGTGAGTTGCACTGAAAAACTTAGAATATAAGAAACGCACAGTGTAGTACATAGTATATGAGTGAGTTGCACTGAAAAACTTAGAATTTACTGAAAAACCCGCATTACACGAAATGCACAGTGTAGTACATAGTATATGAGTGAGTTGCACTGAAAAACTTAGAATATAAGAAACGCACAGTGTAGTACATAGTATATGAGTGAGTTGCACTGAAAAACTTAGAATTTACTGAAAAACCCGCATTACACGAAATGCACAGTGTAGTACATAGTATATGAGTGAGTTGCACTGAAAAACTTAGAATATAAGAAACGCACAGTGTAGTACATAGTATATGAGTGAGTTGCACTGAAAAACTTAGAATATAAGAAACGCACAGTGTAGTACATAGTATATGAGTGAGTTGCACTGAAAAACTTAGAATTTAAGAAACGCACAGTGTAGTACATAGTATATGAGTGAGTTGCACTGAAAAACTTAGAATATAAGCAACGCACAGTGTAGTACATAGTTTATGAGTGAGTTGCACTGAAAAACTTAGAATATAAGAAACGCACAGTGTAGTACATAGTATATGAGTGAGTTGCACTGAAAAACTTAGAATATAAGAAACGCACAGTGTAGTACATAGTATATGAGTGAGTTGCACTGAAAAACTTAGAATATAAGAAACGCACAGTGTAGTACATAGTATATGAGTGAGTTGCACTGAAAAACTTAGAAAATAAGAAACGCACAGTGTAGTACATAGTATATGAGTGAGTTGCTCTGAATAACTTAGAATATAAGAAATGCACAGTGTAGTACATAGTATATGAGTGAGTTGCACTGAAAAACTTAGAATATAAGAAACGCACAGTGTAGTACATAGTATATGAGTGAGTTACACTGAAAAACTTAGAATTTAAGAAACGCACAGTGTAGTACATAGTATATGAGTGAGTTGCACTGCAAAACATAGAATATAAGAAACGCACAGTGTAGTACATAGTATATGAGTGAGTTGCACTGAAAAACTTAGAATATAAGAAACGCACAGTGTAGTACATAGTATATGAGTGAGTTGCACTGAAAAACTTAGAATTTACTGAAAAACCCGCATTACACGAAATGCACAGTGTAGTACATAGTATGAGTGAGTTGCACTGAAAAACTTAGAATATAAGAAACGCACAGTGTAGTACATAGTATATGAGTGACTTGCACTGAAAAACTTAGAAAATAAGAAACGCACAGTGTAGTACATAGTATATGAGTGAGTTGCTCTGAAAAACTTAGAATATAAGAAATGCACAGTGTAGTACATAGTATATGAGTGAGTTGCACTGAAAAACTTAGAATATAAGAAACGCACAGTGTAGTACATAGTATATGAGTGAGTTGCACTGAAAAACTTAGAATATAAGAAACGCACAGTGTAGTACATAGTATATGAGTGAGTTGCACTGAAAAACTTAGAATATAAGAAATGCACAGTGTAGTACATAGTATATGAGTGAGTTGCACTGAAAAACTTAGAATATAAGAAACGCACAGTGTAGTACATAGTATATGAGTGAGTTGCACTGAAAAACTTAGAATATAAGAAACGCACATTGTAGTACATAGAATATGAGTGAGTTGCACTGAAAAACTTAGAATATAAGAAACGCACAGTGTAGTACATATTATATGAGTTAGTTGCACTGCAAAACTTAGAATATAAGAAACGCACAGTGTGTTACATAGTATATGAGTGAGTTGCACTGAAAAAGTTAGAATATAAGAAACGCACAGTGTAGTACATAGTATATGAGTGAGTTGCACTGAAAAACTTAGAATTTACTGAAAAACCCGCATTACACGAAATGCACAGTGTAGTACATAGTATATGAGTGAGTTGCACTGAAAAACTTAGAATATAAGAAACGCACAGTGTAGTACATAGTATATGAGTGAGTTGCACTGAAAAACTTAGAATATAAGAAACGCACAGTGTAGTACATAGTATATGAGTGAGTTGCACTGAAAAACTTAGAATTTAAGAAACGCACAGTGTAGTACATAGTATATGAGTGAGTTGCACTGAAAAACTTAGAATATAAGCAACGCACAGTGTAGTACATAGTATATGAGTGAGTTGCACTGAAAAACTTAGAATATAAGAAACGCACAGTGTAGTACATAGTATATGAGTGAGTTGCACTGAAAAACTTAGAATATAAGAAACGCACAGTGTAGTACGTAGTATATGAGTGAGTTGCACTGAAAAACTTAGAATATAAGAAACGCACAGTGTAGTACATAGTATATGAGTGAGTTACACTGAAAAACTTAGAATATAAGCAACGCACAGTGTAGTACATAGTATATGAGTGAGTTGCACTGAAAAACTTAGAATATAAGAAACGCACAGTGTAGTACATAGTATATGAGTGAGTTGCACTGAAAAACTTAGAATATAAGAAACGCACAGTGTAGTACATAGTATATGAGTGAGTTGCACTGAAAAACTTAGAATATAAGAAACGCACAGTGTAGTACATAGTATATGAGTGAGTTGCACTGAAAAACTTAGAAAATAAGAAACGCACAGTGTAGTACATAGTATATGAGTGAGTTGCTCTTAATAACTTAGAATATAAGAAATGCACAGTGTAGTACATAGTATATGAGTGAGTTGCACTGAAAAACTTAGAATATAAGAAACGCACAGTGTAGTACATAGTATATGAGTGAGTTACACTGAAAAACTTAGAATTAAGAAACGCACAGTGTAGTACATAGTATATGAGTGAGTTGCACTGCAAAACATAGAATATAAGAAACGCACAGTGTAGTACATAGTATATGAGTGAGTTGCACTGAAAAACTTAAAATATAAGAAACGCACAGTGTAGTACATAGTATATGAGTGAGTTGCACTGAAAAACTTAGAATTTACTGAAAAACCCGCATTACACGAAATGCACAGTGTAGTACATAGTATATGAGTGAGTTGCACTGAAAAACTTAGAATATAAGAAACGCACAGTGTAGTACATAGTATATGAGTGAGTTGCACTGAAAAACTTAGAATTTACTGAAAAACCCGCATTACACGAAATGCACAGTGTAGTACATAGTATATGAGTGAGTTGCACTGAAAAACTTAGAATATAAGAAACGCACAGTGTAGTACATAGTATATGAGTGAGTTGCACTGAAAAACTAAGAATATAAGAAACGCACATTGTAGTACATAGTATATGAGTGAGTTGCACTGAAAAACTTAGAATTTAAGAAACGCACAGTGTAGTACATAGTATATGAGTGAGTTGCACTGCAAAACTTAGAATATAAGAAACGCACAGTGTAGTACATAGTATATGAGTGAGTTGCACTGAAAAAGTTAGAATATAAGAAAAGCACAGTGTAGTACATAGTATATGAGTGAGTTGCACTGAAAAACTTAGAATTTACTGAAAAACCCGCATTACACGAAATGCACAGTGTAGTACATAGTATATGAGTGAGTTGCACTGAAAAACTTAGAATATAAGAAACGCACAGTGTAGTACATAGTATATGAGTGAGTTGCACTGAAAAACTTAGAATATAAGAAACGCACAGTGTAGTACATAGTATATGAGTGATTTGCACTGAAAAACTTAGAATTTAAGAAACGCACAGTGTAGTACATAGTATATGAGTGAGTTGCACTGAAAAACTTAGAATATAAGCAACGCACAGTGTAGTACATAGTATATGAGTGAGTTGCACTGAAAAACTTAGAATATAAGAAACGCACAGTGTAGTACATAGTATATGAGTGATTTACACTGAAAAACTTAGAATTTAAGAAACGCACAGTGTAGTACATAGTATATGAGTGAGTTGCACTGCAAAACATAGAATATAAGAAACGCACAGTGTAGTACATAGTATATGAGTGAGTTGCACTGAAAAACTTAGAATATAAGAAACGCACAGTGTAGTACATAGTATATGAGTGAGTTGCACTGAAAAACTTAGAAAATAAGAAACGCACAGTGTAGTACATAGTATATGAGTGAGTTGCTCTTAATAACTTAGAATATAAGAAATGCACAGTGTAGTACATAGTATATGAGTGAGTTGCACTGAAAAACTTAGAATATAAGAAACGCACAGTGTAGTACATAGTATATGAGTGAGTTACACTGAAAAACTTAGAATTAAGAAACGCACAGTGTAGTACATAGTATATGAGTGAGTTGCACTGCAAAACATAGAATATAAGAAACGCACAGTGTAGTACATAGTATATGAGTGAGTTGCACTGAAAAACTTAGAATATAAGAAACGCACAGTGTAGTACATAGTATATGAGTGAGTTGCACTGAAAAACTTAGAATTTACTGAAAAACCCGCATTACACGAAATGCACAGTGTAGTACATAGTATATGAGTGAGTTGCACTGAAAAACTTAGAATATAAGAAACGCACAGTGTAGTACATAGTATATGAGTGAGTTGCACTGAAAAACTTAGAATTTACTGAAAAACCCGCATTACACGAAATGCACAGTGTAGTACATAGTATATGAGTGAGTTGCACTGAAAAACTTAGAATATAAGAAACGCACAGTGTAGTACATAGTATATGAGTGAGTTGCACTGAAAAACTAAGAATATAAGAAACGCACATTGTAGTACATAGTATATGAGTGAGTTGCACTGAAAAACTTAGAATTTAAGAAACGCACAGTGTAGTACATAGTATATGAGTGAGTTGCACTGCAAAACTTAGAATATAAGAAACGCACAGTGTAGTACATAGTATATGAGTGAGTTGCACTGAAAAAGTTAGAATATAAGAAAAGCACAGTGTAGTACATAGTATATGAGTGAGTTGCACTGAAAAACTTAGAATTTACTGAAAAACCCGCATTACACGAAATGCACAGTGTAGTACATAGTATATGAGTGAGTTGCACTGAAAAACTTAGAATATAAGAAACGCACAGTGTAGTACATATTATATGAGTGAGTTGCACTGAAAAACTTAGAATATAAGAAACGCACAGTGTAGTACATAGTATATGAGTGATTTGCACTGAAAAACTTAGAATTTAAGAAACGCACAGTGTAGTACATAGTATATGAGTGAGTTGCACTGAAAAACTTAGAATATAAGCAACGCACAGTGTAGTACATAGTATATGAGTGAGTTGCACTGAAAAACTTAGAATATAAGAAACGCACAGTGTAGTACATAGTATATGAGTGAGTTACACTGAAAAACTTAGAATTTAAGAAACGCACAGTGTAGTACATAGTATATGAGTGAGTTGCACTGCAAAACATAGAATATAAGAAACGCACAGTGTAGTACATAGTATATGAGTGAGTTGCACTGAAAAACTTAGAATATAAGAAACGCACAGTGTAGTACATAGTATATGAGTGAGTTGCACTGAAAAACTTAGAATTTACTGAAAAACCCGCATTACACGAAATGCACAGTGTAGTACATAGTATATGAGTGAGTTGCACTGAAAAACTTAGAATATAAGAAACGCACAGTGTAGTACATAGTATATGAGTGAGTTGCACTGAAAAATTTAGAATATAAGAAACGCACAGTGTAGTACTTAGTATATGAGTGACTTGCACTGAAAAACTTAGAAAATAAGAAACGCACAGTGTAGTACATAGTATATGAGTGAGTTGCTTCTAAAAACTTAGAATATAAGAAATGCACAGTGTAGTACATAGTGTATGAGTGAGTTGCACTGAAAAACTTAGAATATAAGAAACGCACAGTGTAGTACATAGTATATGAGTGAGTTGCACTGAAAAACTTAGAATATAAGAAATCCACAGTGTAGTACATAGTATATGAGTGAGTTGCACTGAAAAACTTAGAATATAAGAAACGCACATTGTAGTACATAGTATATGAGTGAGTTGCACTGAAAAACTTAGAATTTAAGAAACGCACAGTGTAGTACATAGTATATGAGTGAGTTGCACTGCAAAACTTAGAATATAAGAAACGCACAGTGTAGTACATAGTATATGAGTGAGTTGCACTGAAAAAGTTAGAATATAAGAAACGCACAGTGTAGTACATAGTATATGAGTGAGTTGCACTGAAAAACTTAGAATTTACTGAAAAACCCGCATTACACGAAATGCACAGTGTAGTACATAGTATATGAGTGAGTTGCACTGAAAAACTTAGAATATAAGAAACGCACAGTGTAGTACATAGTATATGAGTGAGTTGCACTGAAAATCTTAGAATATAAGAAACGCACAGTGTAGTACATAGTATATGAGTGAGTTGCACTGAAAAACTTAGAATTTAAGAAACGCACAGTGTAGTACATAGTATATGAGTGAGTTGCACTGAAAAACTTAGAATATAAGCAACGCACAGTGTAGTACATAGTATATGAGTGAGTTGCACTGAAAAACTTAGAATATAAGAAACTCACAGTGTAGTACATAGTATATGAGTGAGTTGCACTGAAAAACTTAGAATATAAGAAACGCACAGTGTAGTACATAGTATATGAGTGAGTTGCACTGAAAAACTTAGAATTTACTGAAAAACCCGCATTACACTAAATGCACAGTGTAGTACATAGTATATGAGTGAGTTGCACTGAAAAACTTAGAATATAAGAAACGCACAGTGTAGTATATAGTATATGACTGAGTTGCACTGAAAAACTTAGAATATAAGAAAAGCACAGTGTAGTACATAGTATATGAGTGAGTGGCACTGAAAAACTTAGAAAATAAGAAACGCACAGTGTAGTACATAGTATATGAGTGAGTTGCTCTGAAAAACTTAGAATATAAGAAATGCACAGTGTAGTACATAGTATATGAGTGAATTGCACTGAAAAACTTAGAATATAAGAAACGCACAGTGTAGTACATAGTATATGAGTGAGTTGCACTGAAAAACTTAGAATATAAGAAATGCACAGTGTAGTACATAGTATACGAGTGAGTTGCACTGAAAAACTTAGAATATAAGAAACCCACATTGTAGTACATAGTATATGAGTGAGTTGCACTGAAAAACTTAGAATATAAGAAACGCACAGTGTAGTACATAGTATATGAGTGAGTTGCACTGAAAAACTTAGAATTTACTGAAAAACCCGCATTACACGAAATGCACAGTGTAGTACATAGTATATGAGTGAGTTGCACTGAAAAACTTAGAATATAAGAAACGCACAGTGTAGTACATAGTATATGAGTGAGTTGCACTGAAAAACTTAGAATATAAGAAACGCACAGTGTAGTACATAGTATATGAGTGAGTTGCACTGAAAAACTTAGAATTTACTGAAAAACCCGCATTACACGAAATGCACAGTGTAGTACATAGTATATGAGTGAGTTGCACTGAAAAACTTAGAATATAAGAAACGCACAGTGTAGTACATAGTATATGAGTGAGTTGCACTGAAAAACTTAGAATATAAGAAACGCACAGTGTAGTACATAGTATATGAGTGAGTTGCACTGAAAAACTTAGAATTTACTGAAAAACCCGCATTACACGAAATGCACAGTGTAGTACATAGTATGAGTGAGTTGCACTGAAAAACTTAGAATATAAGAAACGCACAGTGTAGTACATAGTATATGATGAGTTGCACTGAAAAACTTAGAATATAAGAAACGCACAGTGTAGTACATAGTATATGAGTGACTTGCACTGAAAAACTTAGAATTTAAGAAACGCACAGTGTAGTACATAGTATATGAGTGAGTTGCACTGAAAAACTTAGAATATAAGAAACGCACAGTGTAGTACATAGTATATGAGTGAGTTGCACTGAAAAACTTAGAATATAAGAAACGCACAGTGTAGTACATAGTATATGAGTGAGTTGCACTGAAAGACTTAGAATATAAGAAACGCACATTGTAGTACATAGTATATGAGTGAGTTGCACTGAAAAACTTAGAATTTAAGAAACGCACAGTGTAGTACATAGTATATGAGTGAGTTGCACTGAAAAAGTTAGAATATAAGAAACGCACAGTGTAGTACATAGTATATGAGTGAGTTGCACTGAAAAACTTAGAATTTACTGAAAAACCCGCATTACACGAAATGCACAGTGTAGTACATAGTATATGAGTGAGTTGCACTGAAAAACTTAGAATATAAGAAACGCACAGTGTAGTACATAGTATATGAGTGAGTTGCACTGAAAAACTTAGAATTTACTGAAAAACCCGCATTACACGAAATGCACAGTGTAGTACATAGTATATGAGTGAGTTGCACTGAAAAACTTAGAATATAAGAAACGCACAGTGTAGTACATAGTATATGAGTGAGTTGCACTGAAAAACTTAGAATATAAGAAACGCACAGTGTAGTACATATTATATGAGTGAGTTGCACTGAAAAACTTAGAATTTAAGAAACGCACAGTGTAGTACATAGTATATGAGTGAGTTGCACTGAAAAACTTAGAATATAAGCAACGCACAGTGTAGTACATAGTATATGAGTGAGTTACACTGAAAAACTTAGAATTTAAGAAACGCACAGTGTAGTACATAGTATATGAGTGAGTTGCACTGCAAAACATAGAATATAAGAAACGCACAGTGTAGTACATAGTATATGAGTGAGTTGCACTGAAAAACTTAGAATATAAGAAACGCACAGTGTAGTACATAGTATATGAGTGAGTTGCACTGAAAAACTTAGAATTTACTGAAAAACCCGCATTACACGAAATGCACAGTGTAGTACATAGTATATGAGTGAGTTGCACTGAAAAACTTAGAATATAAGAAACGCACAGGGTAGTACATAGTATATGAGTGAGTTGCACTGAAAAATATAGAATATAAGAAACGCACAGTGTAGTACTTAGTATATGAGTGACTTGCACTGAAAAACTTAGAAAATAAGAAACGCACAGTGTAGTACATAGTATATGAGTGAGTTGCTCTGAAAAACTTAGAATATAAGAAATGCACAGTGTAGTACATAGTATATGAGTGAGTTGCACTGAAAAACTTAGAATATAAGAAACGCACAGTGTAGTACATAGTATATGAGTGAGTTGCACTGAAAAACTTAGAATATAAGAAACGCACAGTGTAGTACATAGTATATGAGTGAGTTGCACTGAAAAACTTAGAATATAAGAAATGCACAGTGTAGTACATAGTATATGAGTGAGTTGCACTGAAAAACTTAGAATATAAGAAAAGCACATTGTAGTACATAGTATATGAGTGAGTTGCACTGAAAAACTTAGAATTTAAGAAACGCACAGTGTAGTACATAGTATATGAGTGAGTTGCACTGCAAAACTTAGAATATAAGAAACGCACAGTGTAGTACATAGTATATGAGTGAGTTGCACTGAAAAAGTTAGAATATAAGAAACGCACAGTGTAGTACATAGTATATGAGTGAGTTGCACTGAAAAACTTAGAATTTACTGAAAAACCCGCATTACACGAAATGCACAGTGTAGTACATAGTATATGAGTGAGTTGCACTGAAAAACTTAGAATATAAGAAACGCACAGTGTAGTACATAGTATATGAGTGAGTTGCACTGAAAAACTTAGAATTTAAGAATCGCACAGTGTAGTACATAGTATATGAGTGAGTTGCACTGAAAAACTTAGAATATAAGAAACTCACAGTGTAGTACATAGTATATGAGTGAGTTGCACTGAAAAACTTAGAATATAAGAAACGCACAGTGTAGTACATAGTATATGAGTGAGTTGCACTGATAAACTTAGAATATAAGAAACGCACATTATAGTACATAGTATATGAGTGAGTTGCACTGAAAAACTTAGAATTTAAGAAACGCACAGTGTAGTACATAGTATATGAGTGAGTTGCACTGAAAAAGTTAGAATATAAGAAACGCACAGTGTAGTACATAGTATATGAGTGAGTTGCACTGAAAAACTTAGAATTTACTGAAAAACCCGCATTACACGAAATGCACAGTGTAGTACATAGTATATGAGTGAGTTGCACTGAAAAACTTAGAATATAAGAAACGCACAGTGTAGTACATAGTATATGAGTGAGTTGCACTGAAAAACTTAGAATTTACTGAAAAACCCGCATTACACGAAATGCACAGTGTAGTACATAGTATGAGTGAGTTGCACTGAAAAACTTAGAATATAAGAAACGCACAGTGTAGTACATAGTATATGAGTGAGTTGCACTGAAAAACTTAGAATATAAGAAACGCACAGTGTAGTACATAGTATATGAGTGACTTGCACTGAAAAACTTAGAAAATAAGAAACGCACAGTGTAGTACATAGTATATGAGTGAGTTGCTCTGAAAAACTTAGAATATAAGAAATGCACAGTGTAGTACATAGTATATGAGTGAGTTGCACTGAAAAACTTAGAATATAAGAAACGCACAGTGTAGTACATAGTATATGAGTGAGTTGCACTGAAAAACTTAGAATATAAGAAACGCACAGTGTAGTACATAGTATATGAGTGAGTTGCACTGAAAAACTTAGAATATAAGAAATGCACAGTGTAGTACATAGTATATGAGTGAGTTGCACTGAAAAACTTAGAATATAAGAAACGCACAGTGTAGTACATAGTATATGAGTGAGTTGCACTGAAAAACTTAGAATATAAGAAACGCACATTGTAGTACATAGAATATGAGTGAGTTGCACTGAAAAACTTAGAATATAAGAAACGCACAGTGTAGTACATATTATATGAGTTAGTTGCACTGCAAAACTTAGAATATAAGAAACGCACAGTGTGTTACATAGTATATGAGTGAGTTGCACTGAAAAAGTTAGAATATAAGAAACGCACAGTGTAGTACATAGTATATGAGTGAGTTGCACTGAAAAACTTAGAATTTACTGAAAAACCCGCATTACACGAAATGCACAGTGTAGTACATAGTATATGAGTGAGTTGCACTGAAAAACTTAGAATATAAGAAACGCACAGTGTAGTACATAGTATATGAGTGAGTTGCACTGAAAAACTTAGAATATAAGAAACGCACAGTGTAGTACATAGTATATGAGTGAGTTGCACTGAAAAACTTAGAATTTAAGAAACGCACAGTGTAGTACATAGTATATGAGTGAGTTGCACTGAAAAACTTAGAATATAAGCAACGCACAGTGTAGTACATAGTATATGAGTGAGTTGCACTGAAAAACTTAGAATATAAGAAACGCACAGTGTAGTACATAGTATATGAGTGAGTTGTACTGAAAAACTTAGAATATAAGAAACGCACAGTGTAGTACGTAGTATATGAGTGAGTTGCACTGAAAAACTTAGAATATAAGAAACGCACAGTGTAGTACATAGTATATGAGTGAGTTACACTGAAAAACTTAGAATATAAGCAACGCACAGTGTAGTACATAGTATATGAGTGAGTTGCACTGAAAAACTTAGAATATAAGAAACGCACAGTGTAGTACATAGTATATGAGTGAGTTGCACTGAAAAACTTAGAATATAAGAAACGCACAGTGTAGTACGTAGTATATGAGTGAGTTGCACTGAAAAACTTAGAATATAAGAAACGCACAGTGTAGTACATAGTATATGAGTGAGTTGCACTGAAAAACTTAGAAAATAAGAAACGCACAGTGTAGTACATAGTATATGAGTGAGTTGCTCTGAATAACTTAGAATATAAGAAATGCACAGTGTAGTACATAGTATATGAGTGAGTTGCACTGAAAAACTTAGAATATAAGAAACGCACAGTGTAGTACATAGTATATGAGTGAGTTACACTGAAAAACTTAGAATTTAAGAAACGCACAGTGTAGTACATAGTATATGAGTGAGTTGCACTGCAAAACATAGAATATAAGAAACGCACAGTGTAGTACATAGTATATGAGTGAGTTGCACTGAAAAACTTAGAATATAAGAAACGCACAGTGTAGTACATAGTATATGAGTGAGTTGCACTGAAAAACTTAGAATTTACTGAAAAACCCGCATTACACGAAATGCACAGTGTAGTACATAGTATATGAGTGAGTTGCACTGAAAAACTTAGAATATAAGAAACGCACAGTGTAGTACATAGTATATGAGTGAGTTGCACTGAAAAACTTAGAATTTACTGAAAAACCCGCATTACACGAAATGCACAGTGTAGTACATAGTATATGAGTGAGTTGCACTGAAAAACTTAGAATATAAGAAACGCACAGTGTAGTACATAGTATATGAGTGAGTTGCACTGAAAAACTAAGAATATAAGAAACGCACATTGTAGTACATAGTATATGAGTGAGTTGCACTGAAAAACTTAGAATTTAAGAAACGCACAGTGTAGTACATAGTATATGAGTGAGTTGCACTGCAAAACTTAGAATATAAGAAACGCACAGTGTAGTACATAGTATATGAGTGAGTTGCACTGAAAAAGTTAGAATATAAGAAAAGCACAGTGTAGTACATAGTATATGAGTGAGTTGCACTGAAAAACTTAGAATTTACTGAAAAACCCGCATTACACGAAATGCACAGTGTAGTACATAGTATATGAGTGAGTTGCACTGAAAAACTTAGAATATAAGAAACGCACAGTGTAGTACATAGTATATGAGTGAGTTGCACTGAAAAACTTAGAATATAAGAAACGCACAGTGTAGTACATAGTATATGAGTGAGTTGCACTGAAAAACTTAGAATTTAAGAAACGCACAGTGTAGTACATAGTATATGAGTGAGTTGCACTGAAAAACTTAGAATATAAGCAACGCACAGTGTAGTACATAGTATATGAGTGAGTTGCACTGAAAAACTTAGAATATAAGAAACGCACAGTGTAGTACATAGTATATGAGTGAGTTACACTGAAAAACTTAGAATTTAAGAAACGCACAGTGTAGTACATAGTATATGAGTGAGTTGCACTGCAAAACATAGAATATAAGAAACGCACAGTGTAGTACATAGTATATGAGTGAGTTGCACTGAAAAACTTAGAATATAAGAAACGCACAGTGTAGTACATAGTATATGAGTGAGTTGCACTGAAAAACTTAGAATTTACTGAAAAACCCGCATTACACGAAATGCACAGTGTAGTACATAGTATATGAGTGAGTTGCACTGAAAAACTTAGAATATAAGAAACGCACAGTGTAGTACATAGTATATGAGTGAGTTGCACTGAAAAATTTAGAATATAAGAAACGCACAGTGTAGTACTTAGTATATGAGTGACTTGCACTGAAAAACTTAGAATATAAGAAACGCACATTGTAGTACATAGTATATGAGTGAGTTGCACTGAAAAACTTAGAATTTAAGAAACGCACAGTGTAGTACATAGTATATGAGTGAGTTGCACTGCAAAACTTAGAATATAAGAAACGCACAGTGTAGTACATAGTATATGAGTGAGTTGCTTCTAAAAACTTAGAATATAAGAAATGCACAGTGTAGTACATAGTGTATGAGTGAGTTGCACTGAAAAACTTAGAATATAAGAAACGCACAGTGTAGTACATAGTATATGAGTGAGTTGCACTGAAAAACTTAGAATATAAGAAACGCACAGTGTAGTACATAGTATATGAGTGAGTTGCACTGAAAAACTTAGAATATAAGAAATCCACAGTGTAGTACATAGTATATGAGTGAGTTGCACTGAAAAACTTAGAATATAAGAAACGCACATTGTAGTACATAGTATATGAGTGAGTTGCACTGAAAAACTTAGAATTTAAGAAACGCACAGTGTAGTACATAGTATATGAGTGAGTTGCACTGCAAAACTTAGAATATAAGAAACGCACAGTGTAGTACATAGTATATGAGTGAGTTGCACTGAAAAAGTTAGAATATAAGAAACGCACAGTGTAGTACATAGTATATGAGTGAGTTGCACTGAAAAACTTAGAATTTACTGAAAAACCCGCATTACACGAAATGCACAGTGTAGTACATAGTATATGAGTGAGTTGCACTGAAAAACTTAGAATATAAGAAACGCACAGTGTAGTACATAGTATATGAGTGAGTTGCACTGAAAAACTTAGAATTTAAGAAACGCACAGTGTAGTAATAGTATATGAGTGAGTTGCACTGAAAAACTTAGAATATAAGCAACGCACAGTGTAGTACATAGTATATGAGTGAGTTGCACTGAAAAACTTAGAATATAAGAAACTCACAGTGTAGTACATAGTATATGAGTGAGTTGCACTGAAAAACTTAGAATATAAGAAACGCACAGTGTAGTACATAGTATATGAGTGAGTTGCACTGAAAAACTTAGAATATAAGAAACGCACAGTGTAGTACATAGTATATGAGTGAGTTGCACTGAAAAACTTAGAATATAAGAAACGCACATTGTAGTACATAGTATATGAGTGAGTTGCACTGAAAAACTTAGAATTTAAGAAACGCACAGTGTAGTACATAGTATATGAGTGAGTTGCACTGAAAAAGTTAGAATATAAGAAACGCACAGTGTAGTACATAGTATATGAGTGAGTTGCACTGAAAAACTTAGAATTTACTGAAAAACCCGCATTACACGAAATGCACAGTGTAGTACATAGTATATGAGTGAGTTGCACTGAAAAACTTAGAATATAAGAAACGCACAGTGTAGTACATAGTATATGAGTGAGTTGCACTGAAAAACTTAGAATTTACTGAAAAACCCGCATTACACGAAATGCACAGTGTAGTACATAGTATATGAGTGAGTTGCACTGAAAAACTTAGAATATAAGAAACGCACAGTGTAGTATATAGTATATGACTGAGTTGCACTGAAAAACTTAGAATATAAGAAAAGCACAGTGTAGTACATAGTATATGAGTGAGTTGCACTGAAAAACTTAGAAAATAAGAAACGCACAGTGTAGTACATAGTATATGAGTGAGTTGCTCTGAAAAACTTAGAATATAAGAAATGCACAGTGTAGTACATAGTATATGAGTGAATTGCACTGAAAAACTTAGAATATAAGAAACGCACAGTGTAGTACATAGTATATGAGTGAGTTGCACTGAAAAACTTAGAATATAAGAAATGCACAGTGTAGTACATAGTATACGAGTGAGTTGCACTGAAAAACTTAGAATATAAGAAACCCACATTGTAGTACATAGTATATGAGTGAGTTGCACTGAAAAACTTAGAATATAAGAAACGCACAGTGTAGTACATATTATATGAGTTAGTTGCACTGCAAAACTTTGAATATAAGAAACGCACAGTGTAGTACATAGTATATGAGTGAGTTGCACTGAAAAACTTAGAATATAAGAAACGCACAGTGTAGTACATAGTATATGAGTGAGTTGCACTGAAAAACTTAGAATTTACTGAAAAACCCGCATTACACGAAATGCACAGTGTAGTACATAGTATATGAGTGAGTTGCACTGAAAAACTTAGAATATAAGAAACGCACAGTGTAGTACATAGTATATGAGTGAGTTGCACTGAAAAACTTAGAATATAAGAAACGCACAGTGTAGTACATATTATATGAGTGAGTTGCACTGAAAAACTTAGAATTTAAGAATCGCACAGTGTAGTACATAGTATATGAGTGAGTTGCACTGAAAAACTTAGAATATAAGCAACGCACAGTGTAGTACATAGTATATGAGTGAGTTGCACTGAAAAACTTAGAATATAAGAAACGCACAGTGTAATACATAGTATATGAGTGAGTTGCACTGAAAAACTTAGAATTTACTGAAAAACCCGCATTATACGAAATGCACAGTGTAGTACATAGTATATGAGTGAGTTGCACTGAAAAACTTAGAATATAAGAAACGCACATTGTAGTACATAGTATATGAGTGAGTTGCACTGAAAAACTTAGAATATAAGAAACGCACAGTGTAGTACATAGTATATGAGTGAGTTGCACTGAAAAACTTAGAAAATAAGAAACGCACAGTGTAGTACATAGTATATGAGTGAGTTGCTCTGAATAACTTAGAATATAAGAAATGCACAGTGTAGTACATAGTATATGAGTGAGTTGCACTGAAAAACTTAGAATATAAGAAACGCACAGTGTAGTACATAGTATATGAGTGAGTTACACTGAAAAACTTAGAATTTAAGAAACGCACAGTGTAGTACATAGTATATGAGTGAGTTGCACTGCAAAACATAGAATATAAGAAACGCACAGTGTAGTACATAGTATATGAGTGAGTTGCACTGAAAAACTTAGAATATAAGAAATCCACAGTGTAGTACATAGTATATGAGTGAGTTGCACTGAAAAACTTAGAATATAAGAAACGCACATTGTAGTACATAGTATATGAGTGAGTTGCACTGAAAAACTTAGAATTTAAGAAACGCACAGTGTAGTACATAGTATATGAGTGAGTTGCACTGCAAAACTTAGAATATAAGAAACGCACAGTGTAGTACATAGTATATGAGTGAGTTGCACTGAAAAAGTTAGAATATAAGAAACGCACAGTGTAGTACATAGTATATGAGTGAGTTGCACTGAAAAACTTAGAATTTACTGAAAAACCCGCATTACACGAAATGCACAGTGTAGTACATAGTATATGAGTGAGTTGCACTGAAAAACTTAGAATATAAGAAACGCACAGTGTAGTACATAGTATATGAGTGAGTTGCACTGAAAAACTTAGAATATAAGAAACGCACAGTGTAGTACATAGTATATGAGTGAGTTGCACTGAAAAACTTAGAATATAAGAAACGCACATTGTAGTACATAGTATATGAGTGAGTTGCACTGAAAAACTTAGAATTTAAGAAACGCACAGTGTAGTACATAGTATATGAGTGAGTTGCACTGAAAAAGTTAGAATATAAGAAACGCACAGTGTAGTACATAGTATATGAGTGAGTTGCACTGAAAAACTTAGAATTTACTGAAAAACCCGCATTACACGAAATGCACAGTGTAGTACATAGTATATGAGTGAGTTGCACTGAAAAACTTAGAATATAAGAAACGCACATTGTAGTACATAGTATATGAGTGAGTTGCACTGAAAAACTTAGAATTTACTGAAAAACCCGCATTACACGAAATGCACAGTGTAGTACATAGTATATGAGTGAGTTGCACTGAAAAACTTAGAATATAAGAAACGCACAGTGTAGTATATAGTATATGACTGAGTTGCACTGAAAAACTTAGAATATAAGAAAAGCACAGTGTAGTACATAGTATATGAGTGAGTTGCACTGAAAAACTTAGAAAATAAGAAACGCACAGTGTAGTACATAGTATATGAGTGAGTTGCTCTGAAAAACTTAGAATATAAGAAATGCACAGTGTAGTACATAGTATATGAGTGAATTGCACTGAAAAACTTAGAATATAAGAAACGCACAGTGTAGTACATAGTATATGAGTGAGTTGCACTGAAAAACTTAGAATATAAGAAATGCACAGTGTAGTACATAGTATACGAGTGAGTTGCACTGAAAAACTTAGAATATAAGAAACCCACATTGTAGTACATAGTATATGAGTGAGTTGCACTGAAAAACTTAGAATATAAGAAACGCACAGTGTAGTACATATTATATGAGTTAGTTGCACTGCAAAACTTTGAATATAAGAAACGCACAGTGTAGTACATAGTATATGAGTGAGTTGCACTGAAAAACTTAGAATATAAGAAACGCACAGTGTAGTACATAGTATATGAGTGAGTTGCACTGAAAAACTTAGAATTTACTGAAAAACCCGCATTACACGAAATGCACAGTGTAGTACATAGTATATGAGTGAGTTGCACTGAAAAACTTAGAATATAAGAAACGCACAGTGTAGTACATAGTATATGAGTGAGTTGCACTGAAAAACTTAGAATATAAGAAACGCACAGTGTAGTACATATTATATGAGTGAGTTGCACTGAAAAACTTAGAATTTAAGAATCGCACAGTGTAGTACATAGTATATGAGTGAGTTGCACTGAAAAACTTAGAATATAAGCAACGCACAGTGTAGTACATAGTATATGAGTGAGTTGCACTGAAAAACTTAGAATATAAGAAACGCACAGTGTAATACATAGTATATGAGTGAGTTGCACTGAAAAACTTAGAATTTACTGAAAAACCCGCATTATACGAAATGCACAGTGTAGTACATAGTATATGAGTGAGTTGCACTGAAAAACTTAGAATATAAGAAACGCACATTGTAGTACATAGTATATGAGTGAGTTGCACTGAAAAACTTAGAATATAAGAAACGCACAGTGTAGTACATAGTATATGAGTGAGTTGCACTGAAAAACTTAGAAAATAAGAAACGCACAGTGTAGTACATAGTATATGAGTGAGTTGCTCTGAATAACTTAGAATATAAGAAATGCACAGTGTAGTACATAGTATATGAGTGAGTTGCACTGAAAAACTTAGAATATAAGAAACGCACAGTGTAGTACATAGTATATGAGTGAGTTACACTGAAAAACTTAGAATTTAAGAAACGCACAGTGTAGTACATAGTATATGAGTGAGTTGCACTGCAAAACATAGAATATAAGAAACGCACAGTGTAGTACATAGTATATGAGTGAGTTGCACTGAAAAACTTAGAATATAAGAAATCCACAGTGTAGTACATAGTATATGAGTGAGTTGCACTGAAAAACTTAGAATATAAGAAACGCACATTGTAGTACATAGTATATGAGTGAGTTGCACTGAAAAACTTAGAATTTAAGAAACGCACAGTGTAGTACATAGTATATGAGTGAGTTGCACTGCAAAACTTAGAATATAAGAAACGCACAGTGTAGTACATAGTATATGAGTGAGTTGCACTGAAAAAGTTAGAATATAAGAAACGCACAGTGTAGTACATAGTATATGAGTGAGTTGCACTGAAAAACTTAGAATTTACTGAAAAACCCGCATTACACGAAATGCACAGTGTAGTACATAGTATATGAGTGAGTTGCACTGAAAAACTTAGAATATAAGAAACGCACAGTGTAGTACATAGTATATGAGTGAGTTGCACTGAAAAACTTAGAATTTAAGAAACGCACAGTGTAGTACATAGTATATGAGTGAGTTGCACTGAAAAATTTAGAATATAAGAAACGCACAGTGTAGTACTTAGTATATGAGTGACTTGCACTGAAAAACTTAGAAAATAAGAAACGCACAGTGTAGTACATAGTATATGAGTGAGTTGCTTCTAAAAACTTAGAATATAAGAAATGCACAGTGTAGTACATAGTGTATGAGTGAGTTGCACTGAAAAACTTAGAATATAAGAAACGCACAGTGTAGTACATAGTATATGAGTGAGTTGCACTGAAAAACTTAGAATATAAGAAACGCACAGTGTAGTACATAGTATATGAGTGAGTTGCACTGCAAAACTTAGAATATAAGAAACGCACAGTGTAGTACATAGTATATGAGTGAGTTGCACTGAAAAAGTTAGAATATAAGAAACGCACAGTGTAGTACATAGTATATGAGTGAGTTGCACTGAAAAACTTAGAATTTACTGAAAAACCCGCATTACACGAAATGCACAGTGTAGTACATAGTATATGAGTGAGTTGCACTGAAAAACTTAGAATATAAGAAACGCACAGTGTAGTACATAGTATATGAGTGAGTTGCACTGAAAAACTTAGAATTTAAGAAACGCACAGTGTAGTACATAGTATATGAGTGAGTTGCACTGAAAAACTTAGAATATAAGCAACGCACAGTGTAGTACATAGTATATGAGTGAGTTGCACTGAAAAACTTAGAATATAAGAAACTCACAGTGTAGTACATAGTATATGAGTGAGTTGCACTGAAAAACTTAGAATATAAGAAACGCACAGTGTAGTACATAGTATATGAGTGAGTTGCACTGAAAAACTTAGAATATAAGAAACGCACAGTGTAGTACATAGTATATGAGTGAGTTGCACTGAAAAACTTAGAATATAAGAAACGCACATTGTAGTACATAGTATATGAGTGAGTTGCACTGAAAAACTTAGAATTTAAGAAACGCACAGTGTAGTACATAGTATATGAGTGAGTTGCACTGAAAAACTTAGAATTTAAGAAACGCACAGTGTAGTACATAGTATATGAGTGAGTTGCACTGAAAAACTTAGAATATAAGCAACGCACAGTGTAGTACATAGTATATGAGTGAGTTGCACTGAAAAACTTAGAATATAAGAAACGCACAGTGTAGTACATAGTATATGAGTGAGTTGCACTGAAAAACTTAGAATATAAGAAACGCACAGTGTAGTACATAGTATATGAGTGAGTTGCACTGAAAAACTTAGAATATAAGAAACGCACAGTGTAGTACATAGTATATGAGTGAGTTGCACTGAAAAACTTAGAAAATAAGAAACGCACAGTGTAGTACATAGTATATGAGTGAGTTGCTCTGAATAACTTAGAATATAAGAAATGCACAGTGTAGTACATAGTATATGAGTGAGTTGCACTGAAAAACTTAGAATATAAGAAACGCACAGTGTAGTACATAGTATATGAGTGAGTTACACTGAAAAACTTAGAATTTAAGAAACGCACAGTGTAGTACATAGTATATGAGTGAGTTGCACTGCAAAACATAGAATATAAGAAACGCACAGTGTAGTACATAGTATATGAGTGAGTTGCACTGAAAAACTTAGAATATAAGAAATCCACAGTGTAGTACATAGTATATGAGTGAGTTGCACTGAAAAACTTAGAATATAAGAAACGCACATTGTAGTACATAGTATATGAGTGAGTTGCACTGAAAAACTTAGAATTTACTGAAAAACCCGCATTACACGAAATGCACAGTGTAGTACATAGTATATGAGTGAGTTGCACTGAAAAACTTAGAATATAAGAAACGCACAGTGTAGTACATAGTATATGAGTGAGTTGCACTGAAAAACTTAGAATTTAAGAAACGCACAGTGTAGTACATAGTATATGAGTGAGTTGCACTGAAAAACTTAGAATATAAGCAACGCACAGTGTAGTACATAGTATATGAGTGAGTTGCACTGAAAAACTTAGAATATAAGAAACTCACAGTGTAGTACTTAGTATATGAGTGAGTTGCACTGAAAAACTTAGAATATAAGAAACGCACAGTGTAGTACATAGTATATGAGTGAGTTGCACTGAAAAACTTAGAATATAAGAAACGCACAGTGTAGTACATAGTATATGAGTGAGTTGCACTGAAAAACTTAGAATATAAGAAACGCACATTGTAGTACATAGTATATGAGTGAGTTGCACTGAAAAACTTAGAATTTAAGAAACGCACAGTGTAGTACATAGTATATGAGTGAGTTGCACTGAAAAAGTTAGAATATAAGAAACGCACAGTGTAGTACATAGTATATGAGTGAGTTGCACTGAAAAACTTAGAATTTACTGAAAAACCCGCATTACACGAAATGCACAGTGTAGTACATAGTATATGAGTGAGTTGCACTGAAAAACTTAGAATATAAGAAACGCACAGTGTAGTACATAGTATATGAGTGAGTTGCACTGAAAAACTTAGAATTTACTGAAAAACCCGCATTACACGAAATGCACAGTGTAGTACATAGTATATGAGTGAGTTGCACTGAAAAACTTAGAATATAAGAAACGCACAGTGTAGTATATAGTATATGACTGAGTTGCACTGAAAAACTTAGAATATATGAAAAGCACAGTGTAGTACATAGTATATGAGTGAGTTGCACTGAAAAACTTAGAAAATAAGAAACGCACAGTGTAGTACATAGTATATGAGTGAATTGCACTGAAAAACTTAGAATATAAGAAACGCACAGTGTAGTACATAGTATATGAGTGAGTTGCACTGAAAAACTTAGAATATAAGAAATGCACAGTGTAGTACATAGTATACGAGTGAGTTGCACTGAAAAACTTAGAATATAAGAAACCCACATTGTAGTACATAGTATATGAGTGAGTTGCACTGAAAAACTTAGAATATAAGAAACGCACAGTGTAGTACATATTATATGAGTTAGTTGCACTGCAAAACTTTGAATATAAGAAACGCACAGTGTAGTACATAGTATATGAGTGAGTTGCACTGAAAAAGTTAGAATATAAGAAACGCACAGTGTAGTACATAGTATATGAGTGAGTTGCACTGAAAAACTTAGAATTTACTGAAAAACCCGCATTACACGAAATGCACAGTGTAGTACATAGTATATGAGTGAGTTGCACTGAAAAACTTAGAATATAAGAAACGCACAGTGTAGTACATAGTATATGAGTGAGTTGCACTGAAAAACTTAGAATATAAGAAACGCACAGTGTAGTACATAGTATATGAGTGAGTTGCACTGAAAAACTTAGAATTTAAGAAACGCACAGTGTAGTACATAGTATATGAGTGAGTTGCACTGAAAAACTTAGAATATAAGCAACGCACAGTGTAGTACATAGTATATGAGTGAGTTGCACTGAAAAACTTAGAATATAAGAAACGCACAGTGTAGTACATAGTATATGAGTGAGTTGCACTGAAAAACTTAGAATATAAGAAACGCACAGTGTAGTACATAGTATATGAGTGAGTTGCACTGAAAAACTTAGAATATAAGAAACGCACAGTGTAGTACATAGTATATGAGTGAGTTGCACTGAAAAACTTAGAATTTACTGAAAAACCCGCATTACACGAAATGCACAGTGTAGTACATAGTATATGAGTGAGTTGCACTGAAAAACTTAGAATATAAGAAACGCACAGTGTAGTACATAGTATATGAGTGAGTTGCACTGAAAAACTTAGAATTTACTGAAAAACCCGCATTACACGAAATGCACAGTGTAGTACATAGTATATGAGTGAGTTGCACTGAAAAACTTAGAATATAAGAAACGCACAGTGTAGTATATAGTATATGACTGAGTTGCACTGAAAAACTTAGAATATAAGAAAAGCACAGTGTAGTACATAGTATATGAGTGAGTTGCACTGAAAAACTTAGAAAATAAGAAACGCACAGTGTAGTACATAGTATATGAGTGAATTGCACTGAAAAACTTAGAATATAAGAAACGCACAGTGTAGTACATAGTATATGAGTGAGTTGCACTGAAAAACTTAGAATATAAGAAATGCACAGTGTAGTACATAGTATACGAGTGAGTTGCACTGAAAAACTTAGAATATAAGAAACCCACATTGTAGTACATAGTATATGAGTGAGTTGCACTGAAAAACTTAGAATATAAGAAACGCACAGTGTAGTACATATTATATGAGTTAGTTGCACTGCAAAACTTTGAATATAAGAAACGCACAGTGTAGTACATAGTATATGAGTGAGTTGCACTGAAAAAGTTAGAATATAAGAAACGCACAGTGTAGTACATAGTATATGAGTGAGTTGCACTGAAAAACTTAGAATTTACTGAAAAACCCGCATTACACGAAATGCACAGTGTAGTACATAGTATATGAGTGAGTTGCACTGAAAAACTTAGAATATAAGAAACGCACAGTGTAGTACATAGTATATGAGTGAGTTGCACTGAAAAACTTAGAATATAAGAAACGCACAGTGTAGTACATAGTATATGAGTGAGTTGCACTGAAAAACTTAGAATTTAAGAAACGCACAGTGTAGTACATAGTATATGAGTGAGTTGCACTGAAAAACTTAGAATATAAGCAACGCACAGTGTAGTACATAGTATATGAGTGAGTTGCACTGAAAAACTTAGAATATAAGAAACGCACAGTGTAGTACATAGTATATGAGTGAGTTGCACTGAAAAACTTAGAATATAAGAAACGCACAGTGTAGTACATAGTATATGAGTGAGTTGCACTGAAAAACTTAGAATATAAGAAACGCACAGTGTAGTACATAGTATATGAGTGAGTTGCACTGAAAAACTTAGAAAATAAGAAACGCACAGTGTAGTACATAGTATATGAGTGAGTTGCTCTGAATAACTTAGAATATAAGAAATGCACAGTGTAGTACATAGTATATGAGTGAGTTGCACTGAAAAACTTAGAATATAAGAAACGCACAGTGTAGTACATAGTATATGAGTGAGTTACACTGAAAAACTTAGAATTTAAGAAACGCACAGTGTAGTACATAGTATATGAGTGAGTTGCACTGCAAAACATAGAATATAAGAAACGCACAGTGTAGTACATAGTATATGAGTGAGTTGCACTGAAAAACTTAGAATATAAGAAACGCACAGTGTAGTACATAGTATATGAGTGAGTTGCACTGAAAAACTTAGAATATAAGAAACGCACAGTGTAGTACATATTATATGAGTTAGTTGCACTGCAAAACTTAGAATATAAGAAACGCACAGTGTAGTACATAGTATATGAGTGAGTTGCACTGAAAAAGTTAGAATATAAGAAACGCACAGTGTAGTACATAGTATATGAGTGAGTTGCACTGAAAAACTTAGAATTTACTGAAAAACCCGCATTACACGAAATGCACAGTGTAGTACATAGTATATGAGTGAGTTGCACTGAAAAACTTAGAATATAAGAAACGCACAGTGTAGTACATAGTATATGAGTGAGTTGCACTGAAAAACTTAGAATATAAGAAACGCACAGTGTAGTACATAGTATATGAGTGAGTTGCACTGAAAAACTTAGAATTTAAGAAACGCACAGTGTAGTACATAGTATATGAGTGAGTTGCACTGAAAAACTTAGAATATAAGCAACGCACAGTGTAGTACATAGTATATGAGTGAGTTGCACTGAAAAACTTAGAATATAAGAAACGCACAGTGTAGTACATAGTATATGAGTGAGTTGCACTGAAAAACTTAGAATATAAGAAACGCACAGTGTAGTACATAGTATATGAGTGAGTTGCACTGAAAAACTTAGAATATAAGAAACGCACAGTGTAGTACATAGTATATGAGTGAGTTGCACTGAAAAACTTAGAAAATAAGAAACGCACAGTGTAGTACATAGTATATGAGTGAGTTGCTCTGAATAACTTAGAATATAAGAAACGCACAGTGTAGTACATAGTATATGAGTGAGTTGCACTGAAAAACTTAGAATATAAGAAACGCACATTGTAGTACATAGTATATGAGTGAGTTGCACTGAAAAACTTAGAATTTAAGAAACGCACAGTGTAGTACATAGTATATGAGTGAGTTGCACTGAAAAAGTTAGAATATAAGAAACGCACAGTGTAGTACATAGTATATGAGTGAGTTGCACTGAAAAACTTAGAATTTACTGAAAAACCCGCATTACACGAAATGCACAGTGTAGTACATAGTATATGAGTGAGTTGCACTGAAAAACTTAGAATATAAGAAACGCACATTGTAGTACATAGTATATGAGTGAGTTGCACTGAAAAACTTAGAATTTACTGAAAAACCCGCATTACACGAAATGCACAGTGTAGTACATAGTATATGAGTGAGTTGCACTGAAAAACTTAGAATATAAGAAACGCACAGTGTAGTATATAGTATATGACTGAGTTGCACTGAAAAACTTAGAATATAAGAAAAGCACAGTGTAGTACATAGTATATGAGTGAGTTGCACTGAAAAACTTAGAAAATAAGAAACGCACAGTGTAGTACATAGTATATGAGTGAGTTGCTCTGAAAAACTTAGAATATAAGAAATGCACAGTGTAGTACATAGTATATGAGTGAATTGCACTGAAAAACTTAGAATATAAGAAACGCACAGTGTAGTACATAGTATATGAGTGAGTTGCACTGAAAAACTTAGAATATAAGAAATGCACAGTGTAGTACATAGTATACGAGTGAGTTGCACTGAAAAACTTAGAATATAAGAAACCCACATTGTAGTACATAGTATATGAGTGAGTTGCACTGAAAAACTTAGAATATAAGAAACGCACAGTGTAGTACATATTATATGAGTTAGTTGCACTGCAAAACTTTGAATATAAGAAACGCACAGTGTAGTACATAGTATATGAGTGAGTTGCACTGAAAAACTTAGAATATAAGAAACGCACAGTGTAGTACATAGTATATGAGTGAGTTGCACTGAAAAACTTAGAATTTACTGAAAAACCCGCATTACACGAAATGCACAGTGTAGTACATAGTATATGAGTGAGTTGCACTGAAAAACTTAGAATATAAGAAACGCACAGTGTAGTACATAGTATATGAGTGAGTTGCACTGAAAAACTTAGAATATAAGAAACGCACAGTGTAGTACATATTATATGAGTGAGTTGCACTGAAAAACTTAGAATTTAAGAATCGCACAGTGTAGTACATAGTATATGAGTGAGTTGCACTGAAAAACTTAGAATATAAGCAACGCACAGTGTAGTACATAGTATATGAGTGAGTTGCACTGAAAAACTTAGAATATAAGAAACGCACAGTGTAATACATAGTATATGAGTGAGTTGCACTGAAAAACTTAGAATTTACTGAAAAACCCGCATTATACGAAATGCACAGTGTAGTACATAGTATATGAGTGAGTTGCACTGAAAAACTTAGAATATAAGAAACGCACATTGTAGTACATAGTATATGAGTGAGTTGCACTGAAAAACTTAGAATATAAGAAACGCACAGTGTAGTACATAGTATATGAGTGAGTTGCACTGAAAAACTTAGAAAATAAGAAACGCACAGTGTAGTACATAGTATATGAGTGAGTTGCTCTGAATAACTTAGAATATAAGAAATGCACAGTGTAGTACATAGTATATGAGTGAGTTGCACTGAAAAACTTAGAATATAAGAAACGCACAGTGTAGTACATAGTATATGAGTGAGTTACACTGAAAAACTTAGAATTTAAGAAACGCACAGTGTAGTACATAGTATATGAGTGAGTTGCACTGCAAAACATAGAATATAAGAAACGCACAGTGTAGTACATAGTATATGAGTGAGTTGCACTGAAAAACTTAGAATATAAGAAATCCACAGTGTAGTACATAGTATATGAGTGAGTTGCACTGAAAAACTTAGAATATAAGAAACGCACATTGTAGTACATAGTATATGAGTGAGTTGCACTGAAAAACTTAGAATTTAAGAAACGCACAGTGTAGTACATAGTATATGAGTGAGTTGCACTGCAAAACTTAGAATATAAGAAACGCACAGTGTAGTACATAGTATATGAGTGAGTTGCACTGAAAAAGTTAGAATATAAGAAACGCACAGTGTAGTACATAGTATATGAGTGAGTTGCACTGAAAAACTTAGAATTTACTGAAAAACCCGCATTACACGAAATGCACAGTGTAGTACATAGTGTATGAGTGAGTTGCACTGAAAAACTTAGAATATAAGAAACGCACAGTGTAGTACATAGTATATGAGTGAGTTGCACTGAAAAACTTAGAATTTAAGAAACGCACAGTGTAGTACATAGTATATGAGTGAGTTGCACTGAAAAATTTAGAATATAAGAAACGCACAGTGTAGTACTTAGTATATGAGTGACTTGCACTGAAAAACTTAGAAAATAAGAAACGCACAGTGTAGTACATAGTATATGAGTGAGTTGCTTCTAAAAACTTAGAATATAAGAAATGCACAGTGTAGTACATAGTGTATGAGTGAGTTGCACTGAAAAACTTAGAATATAAGAAACGCACAGTGTAGTACATAGTATATGAGTGAGTTGCACTGAAAAACTTAGAATATAAGAAACGCACAGTGTAGTACATAGTATATGAGTGAGTTGCACTGCAAAACTTAGAATATAAGAAACGCACAGTGTAGTACATAGTATATGAGTGAGTTGCACTGAAAAAGTTAGAATATAAGAAACGCACAGTGTAGTACATAGTATATGAGTGAGTTGCACTGAAAAACTTAGAATTTACTGAAAAACCCGCATTACACGAAATGCACAGTGTAGTACATAGTATATGAGTGAGTTGCACTGAAAAACTTAGAATATAAGAAACGCACAGTGTAGTACATAGTATATGAGTGAGTTGCACTGAAAAACTTAGAATTTAAGAAACGCACAGTGTAGTACATAGTATATGAGTGAGTTGCACTGAAAAACTTAGAATATAAGCAACGCACAGTGTAGTACATAGTATATGAGTGAGTTGCACTGAAAAACTTAGAATATAAGAAACTCACAGTGTAGTACATAGTATATGAGTGAGTTGCACTGAAAAACTTAGAATATAAGAAACGCACAGTGTAGTACATAGTATATGAGTGAGTTGCACTGAAAAACTTAGAATATAAGAAACGCACAGTGTAGTACATAGTATATGAGTGAGTTGCACTGAAAAACTTAGAATATAAGAAACGCACATTGTAGTACATAGTATATGAGTGAGTTGCACTGAAAAACTTAGAATTTAAGAAACGCACAGTGTAGTACATAGTATATGAGTGAGTTGCACTGAAAAACTTAGAATTTAAGAAACGCACAGTGTAGTACATAGTATATGAGTGAGTTGCACTGAAAAACTTAGAATATAAGCAACGCACAGTGTAGTACATAGTATATGAGTGAGTTGCACTGAAAAACTTAGAATATAAGAAACGCACAGTGTAGTACATAGTATATGAGTGAGTTGCACTGAAAAACTTAGAATATAAGAAACGCACAGTGTAGTACATAGTATATGAGTGAGTTGCACTGAAAAACTTAGAATATAAGAAACGCACAGTGTAGTACATAGTATATGAGTGAGTTGCACTGAAAAACTTAGAAAATAAGAAACGCACAGTGTAGTACATAGTATATGAGTGAGTTGCTCTGAATAACTTAGAATATAAGAAATGCACAGTGTAGTACATAGTATATGAGTGAGTTGCACTGAAAAACTTAGAATATAAGAAACGCACAGTGTAGTACATAGTATATGAGTGAGTTACACTGAAAAACTTAGAATTTAAGAAACGCACAGTGTAGTACATAGTATATGAGTGAGTTGCACTGCAAAACATAGAATATAAGAAACGCACAGTGTAGTACATAGTATATGAGTGAGTTGCACTGAAAAACTTAGAATATAAGAAATCCACAGTGTAGTACATAGTATATGAGTGAGTTGCACTGAAAAACTTAGAATATAAGAAACGCACATTGTAGTACATAGTATATGAGTGAGTTGCACTGAAAAACTTAGAATTTACTGAAAAACCCGCATTACACGAAATGCACAGTGTAGTACATAGTATATGAGTGAGTTGCACTGAAAAACTTAGAATATAAGAAACGCACAGTGTAGTACATAGTATATGAGTGAGTTGCACTGAAAAACTTAGAATTTAAGAAACGCACAGTGTAGTACATAGTATATGAGTGAGTTGCACTGAAAAACTTAGAATATAAGCAACGCACAGTGTAGTACATAGTATATGAGTGAGTTGCACTGAAAAACTTAGAATATAAGAAACTCACAGTGTAGTACTTAGTATATGAGTGAGTTGCACTGAAAAACTTAGAATATAAGAAACGCACAGTGTAGTACATAGTATATGAGTGAGTTGCACTGAAAAACTTAGAATATAAGAAACGCACAGTGTAGTACATAGTATATGAGTGAGTTGCACTGAAAAACTTAGAATATAAGAAACGCACATTGTAGTACATAGTATATGAGTGAGTTGCACTGAAAAACTTAGAATTTAAGAAACGCACAGTGTAGTACATAGTATATGAGTGAGTTGCACTGAAAAAGTTAGAATATAAGAAACGCACAGTGTAGTACATAGTATATGAGTGAGTTGCACTGAAAAACTTAGAATTTACTGAAAAACCCGCATTACACGAAATGCACAGTGTAGTACATAGTATATGAGTGAGTTGCACTGAAAAACTTAGAATATAAGAAACGCACAGTGTAGTACATAGTATATGAGTGAGTTGCACTGAAAAACTTAGAATTTACTGAAAAACCCGCATTACACGAAATGCACAGTGTAGTACATAGTATATGAGTGAGTTGCACTGAAAAACTTAGAATATAAGAAACGCACAGTGTAGTATATAGTATATGACTGAGTTGCACTGAAAAACTTAGAATATAAGAAAAGCACAGTGTAGTACATAGTATATGAGTGAGTTGCACTGAAAAACTTAGAAAATAAGAAACGCACAGTGTAGTACATAGTATATGAGTGAATTGCACTGAAAAACTTAGAATATAAGAAACGCACAGTGTAGTACATAGTATATGAGTGAGTTGCACTGAAAAACTTAGAATATAAGAAATGCACAGTGTAGTACATAGTATACGAGTGAGTTGCACTGAAAAACTTAGAATATAAGAAACCCACATTGTAGTACATAGTATATGAGTGAGTTGCACTGAAAAACTTAGAATATAAGAAACGCACAGTGTAGTACATATTATATGAGTTAGTTGCACTGCAAAACTTTGAATATAAGAAACGCACAGTGTAGTACATAGTATATGAGTGAGTTGCACTGAAAAAGTTAGAATATAAGAAACGCACAGTGTAGTACATAGTATATGAGTGAGTTGCACTGAAAAACTTAGAATTTACTGAAAAACCCGCATTACACGAAATGCACAGTGTAGTACATAGTATATGAGTGAGTTGCACTGAAAAACTTAGAATATAAGAAACGCACAGTGTAGTACATAGTATATGAGTGAGTTGCACTGAAAAACTTAGAATATAAGAAACGCACAGTGTAGTACATAGTATATGAGTGAGTTGCACTGAAAAACTTAGAATTTAAGAAACGCACAGTGTAGTACATAGTATATGAGTGAGTTGCACTGAAAAACTTAGAATATAAGCAACGCACAGTGTAGTACATAGTATATGAGTGAGTTGCACTGAAAAACTTAGAATATAAGAAACGCACAGTGTAGTACATAGTATATGAGTGAGTTGCACTGAAAAACTTAGAATATAAGAAACGCACAGTGTAGTACATAGTATATGAGTGAGTTGCACTGAAAAACTTAGAATATAAGAAACGCACAGTGTAGTACATAGTATATGAGTGAGTTGCACTGAAAAACTTAGAATTTACTGAAAAACCCGCATTACACGAAATGCACAGTGTAGTACATAGTATATGAGTGAGTTGCACTGAAAAACTTAGAATATAAGAAACGCACAGTGTAGTACATAGTATATGAGTGAGTTGCACTGAAAAACTTAGAATTTACTGAAAAACCCGCATTACACGAAATGCACAGTGTAGTACATAGTATATGAGTGAGTTGCACTGAAAAACTTAGAATATAAGAAACGCACAGTGTAGTATATAGTATATGACTGAGTTGCACTGAAAAACTTAGAATATAAGAAAAGCACAGTGTAGTACATAGTATATGAGTGAGTTGCACTGAAAAACTTAGAAAATAAGAAACGCACAGTGTAGTACATAGTATATGAGTGAATTGCACTGAAAAACTTAGAATATAAGAAACGCACAGTGTAGTACATAGTATATGAGTGAGTTGCACTGAAAAACTTAGAATATAAGAAATGCACAGTGTAGTACATAGTATACGAGTGAGTTGCACTGAAAAACTTAGAATATAAGAAACCCACATTGTAGTACATAGTATATGAGTGAGTTGCACTGAAAAACTTAGAATATAAGAAACGCACAGTGTAGTACATATTATATGAGTTAGTTGCACTGCAAAACTTTGAATATAAGAAACGCACAGTGTAGTACATAGTATATGAGTGAGTTGCACTGAAAAAGTTAGAATATAAGAAACGCACAGTGTAGTACATAGTATATGAGTGAGTTGCACTGAAAAACTTAGAATTTACTGAAAAACCCGCATTACACGAAATGCACAGTGTAGTACATAGTATATGAGTGAGTTGCACTGAAAAACTTAGAATATAAGAAACGCACAGTGTAGTACATAGTATATGAGTGAGTTGCACTGAAAAACTTAGAATATAAGAAACGCACAGTGTAGTACATAGTATATGAGTGAGTTGCACTGAAAAACTTAGAATTTAAGAAACGCACAGTGTAGTACATAGTATATGAGTGAGTTGCACTGAAAAACTTAGAATATAAGCAACGCACAGTGTAGTACATAGTATATGAGTGAGTTGCACTGAAAAACTTAGAATATAAGAAACGCACAGTGTAGTACATAGTATATGAGTGAGTTGCACTGAAAAACTTAGAATATAAGAAACGCACAGTGTAGTACATAGTATATGAGTGAGTTGCACTGAAAAACTTAGAATATAAGAAACGCACAGTGTAGTACATAGTATATGAGTGAGTTGCACTGAAAAACTTAGAAAATAAGAAACGCACAGTGTAGTACATAGTATATGAGTGAGTTGCTCTGAATAACTTAGAATATAAGAAATGCACAGTGTAGTACATAGTATATGAGTGAGTTGCACTGAAAAACTTAGAATATAAGAAACGCACAGTGTAGTACATAGTATATGAGTGAGTTACACTGAAAAACTTAGAATTTAAGAAACGCACAGTGTAGTACATAGTATATGAGTGAGTTGCACTGCAAAACATAGAATATAAGAAACGCACAGTGTAGTACATAGTATATGAGTGAGTTGCACTGAAAAACTTAGAATATAAGAAACGCACAGTGTAGTACATAGTATATGAGTGAGTTGCACTGAAAAACTTAGAATATAAGAAACGCACAGTGTAGTACATATTATATGAGTTAGTTGCACTGCAAAACTTAGAATATAAGAAACGCACAGTGTAGTACATAGTATATGAGTGAGTTGCACTGAAAAAGTTAGAATATAAGAAACGCACAGTGTAGTACATAGTATATGAGTGAGTTGCACTGAAAAACTTAGAATTTACTGAAAAACCCGCATTACACGAAATGCACAGTGTAGTACATAGTATATGAGTGAGTTGCACTGAAAAACTTAGAATATAAGAAACGCACAGTGTAGTACATAGTATATGAGTGAGTTGCACTGAAAAACTTAGAATATAAGAAACGCACAGTGTAGTACATAGTATATGAGTGAGTTGCACTGAAAAACTTAGAATTTAAGAAACGCACAGTGTAGTACATAGTATATGAGTGAGTTGCACTGAAAAACTTAGAATATAAGCAACGCACAGTGTAGTACATAGTATATGAGTGAGTTGCACTGAAAAACTTAGAATATAAGAAACGCACAGTGTAGTACATAGTATATGAGTGAGTTGCACTGAAAAACTTAGAATATAAGAAACGCACAGTGTAGTACATAGTATATGAGTGAGTTGCACTGAAAAACTTAGAATATAAGAAACGCACAGTGTAGTACATAGTATATGAGTGAGTTGCACTGAAAAACTTAGAAAATAAGAAACGCACAGTGTAGTACATAGTATATGAGTGAGTTGCTCTGAATAACTTAGAATATAAGAAATGCACAGTGTAGTACATAGTATATGAGTGAGTTGCACTGAAAAACTTAGAATATAAGAAACGCACAGTGTAGTACATAGTATATGAGTGAGTTACACTGAAAAACTTAGAATTTAAGAAACGCACAGTGTAGTACATAGTATATGAGTGAGTTGCACTGCAAAACATAGAATATAAGAAACGCACAGTGTAGTACATAGTATATGAGTGAGTTGCACTGAAAAACTTAGAAAATAAGAAACGCACAGTGTAGTACATAGTATATGAGTGAGTTGCACTGAAAAACTTAGAATTTACTGAAAAACCCGCATTACACGAAATGCACAGTGTAGTACATAGTATATGAGTGAGTTGCACTGAAAAACTTAGAATATAAGAAACGCACAGTGTAGTACATAGTATATGAGTGAGTTGCACTGAAAAACTTAGAATTTACTGAAAATCCCGCATTACACGAAATGCACAGTGTAGTACATAGTATATGAGTGAGTTGCACTGAAAAACTTAGAATATAAGAAACGCACAGTGTAGTACATAGTATATGAGTGAGTTGCACTGAAAAACTTAGAATTTACTGAAAAACCCGCATTACACGAAATGCACAGTGTAGTACATAGTATATGAGTGAGTTGCACTGAAAAACTTAGAATATAAGAAACGCACAGTGTAGTACATAGTATATGAGTGAGTTGCACTGAAAAACTTAGAATATAAGAAACGCACAGTGTAGTACATAGTATATGAGTGAGTTGCACTGAAAAACTTAGAATTTAAGAAACGCACAGTGTAGTACATAGTATATGAGTGAGTTGCACTGAAAAACTTAGAATATAAGAAACGCACAGTGTAGTACATAGTATATGAGTGAGTTGCACTGAAAAACTTAGAATATAAGAAACGCACAGTGTAGTACATAGTATATGAGTGAGTTGCACTGAAAAACTTAGAATATAAGAAACGCACAGTGTAGTACATAGTATATGAGTGAGTTGCACTGAAAAACTTAGAATTTACTGAAAAACCCGCATTACCCGAAATCCACAGTGTAGTACATAGTATATGAGTGAGTTGCACTGAAAAACTTAGAATATAAGAAACGCACAGTGTAGTACATAGTATATGAGTGAGTTGCACTGAAAAACTTAGAATATAAGAAACGCACAGTGTAGTACATAGTATATGAGTGAGTTGCACTGAAAAACTTAGAATTTAAGAAACGCACAGTGTAGTACATAGTATATGAGTGAGCTGCACTGAAAAACTTAGAATATAAGCAACGCACAGTGTAGTACATAGTATATGAGTGAGTTGCACTGAAAAACTTAGAATATAAGAAACGCACAGTGTAGTACATAGTATATGAGTGAGTTGCACTGAAAAACTTAGAATATAAGAAACGCACAGTGTAGTACATAGTATATGAGTGAGTTGCACTGAAAAACTTAGAATATAAGAAACGCACAGTGTAGTACATAGTATATGAGTGAGTTGCACTGAAAAACTTAGAAAATAAGAAACGCACAGTGTAGTACATAGTATATGAGTGAGTTGCTCTGAATAACTTAGAATATAAGAAATGCACAGTGTAGTACATAGTATATGAGTGAGTTGCACTGAAAAACTTAGAATATAAGAAACGCACAGTGTAGTACATAGTATATGAGTGAGTTACACTGAAAAACTTAGAATTTAAGAAACGCACAGTGTAGTACATAGTATATGAGTGAGTTGCACTGCAAAACATAGAATATAAGAAACGCACAGTGTAGTACATAGTATATGAGTGAGTTGCACTGAAAAACTTAGAATATAAGAAACGCACAGTGTAGTACATAGTATATGAGTGAGTTGCACTGAAAAACTTAGAATATAAGAAACGCACAGTGTAGTACATAATATATGAGTTAGTTGCACTGCAAAACTTAGAATATAAGAAACGCACAGTGTAGTACATAGTATATGAGTGAGTTGCACTGAAAAACTTAGAATATAAGAAACGCACAGTGTAGTACATAGTATATGAGTGAGTTGCACTGAAAAACTTAGAATTTACTGAAAAACCCGCATTACACGAAATGCACAGTGTAGTACATAGTATATGAGTGAGTTGCACTGAAAAACTTAGAATATAAGAAACGCACAGTGTAGTACATAGTATATGAGTGAGTTGCACTGAAAAACTTAGAATATAAGAAACGCACAGTGTAGTACATAGTATATGAGTGAGTTGCACTGAAAAACTTAGAATTTAAGAAACGCACAGTGTAGTACATAGTATATGAGTGAGTTGCACTGAAAAACTTAGAATATAAGCAACGCACAGTGTAGTACATAGTATATGAGTGAGTTGCACTGAAAAACTTAGAATATAAGAAACGCACAGTGTAGTACATAGTATATGAGTGAGTTGCACTGAAAAACTTAGAATATAAGAAACGCACAGTGTAGTACATAGTATATGAGTGAGTTGCACTGAAAAACTTAGAATATAAGAAACGCACAGTGTAGTACATAGTATATGAGTGAGTTGCACTGAAAAACTTAGAAAATAAGAAACGCACAGTGTAGTACATAGTATATGAGTGAGTTGCTCTGAATAACTTAGAATATAAGAAATGCACAGTGTAGTACATAGTATATGAGTGAGTTGCACTGAAAAACTTAAAATATAAGAAACGCACAGTGTAGTACATAGTATATGAGTGAGTTACACTGAATAACTTAGAATTTAAGAAACGCACAGTGTAGTACATAGTATATGAGTGAGTTGTACTGCAAAACATAGAATATAAGAAACGCACAGTGTAGTACATAGTATATGAGTGAGTTGCACTGAAAAACTTAGAAAATAAGAAACGCACAGTGTAGTACATAGTATATGAGTGAGTTGCACTGAAAAACTTAGAATTTACTGAAAAACCCGCATTACACGAAATGCACAGTGTAGTACATAGTATATGAGTGAGTTGCACTGAAAAACTTAGAATATAAGAAACGCACAGTGTAGTACATAGTATATGAGTGAGTTGCACTGAAAAACTTAGAATTTACTGAAAAACCCGCATTACACGAAATGCACAGTGTAGTACATAGTATATGAGTGAGTTGCACTGAAAAACTTAGAATATAAGAAACGCACAGTGTAGTACATAGTATATGAGTGAGTTGCACTGAAAAACTTAGAATTTACTGAAAAACCCGCATTACACGAAATGCACAGTGTAGTACATAGTATATGAGTGAGTTGCACTGAAAAACTTAGAATATAAGAAACGCACAGTGTAGTACATAGTATATGAGTGAGTTGCACTGAAAAACTTAGAATATAAGAAACGCACAGTGTAGTACATAGTATATGAGTGAGTTGCACTGAAAAACTTAGAAAATAAGAAACGCACAGTGTAGTACATAGTATATGAGTGAGTTGCTCTGAAAAACTTAGAATATAAGAAATGCACAGTGTAGTACATAGTATATGAGTGAGTTGCACTGAAAAACTTAGAATATAAGAAACGCACAGTGTAGTACATAGTATATGAGTGAGTTGCACTGAAAAACTTAGAATATAAGAAACGCACAGTGTAGTACATAGTATATGAGTGAGTTGCACTGAAAAACTTAGAATATAAGAAATGCACAGTGTAGTACATAGTATATGAGTGAGTTGCACTGAAAAACTTAGAATATAAGAAACGCACAGTGTAGTACATAGTATATGAGTGAGTTGCACTGAAAAACTTAGAATATAAGAAACGCACATTGTAGTACATAGTATATGAGTGAGTTGCACTGAAAAACTTAGAATATAAGAAACGCACAGTGTAGTACATATTATATGAGTTAGTTGCACTGCAAAACTTAGAATATAAGAAACGCACAGTGTAGTACATAGTATATGAGTGAGTTGCACTGAAAAAGTTAGAATATAAGAAACGCACAGTGTAGTACATAGTATATGAGTGAGTTGCACTGAAAAACTTAGAATTTACTGAAAAACCCGCATTACACGAAATGCACAGTGTAGTACATAGTATATGAGTGAGTTGCACTGAAAAACTTAGAATATAAGAAACGCACAGTGTAGTACATAGCATATGAGTGAGTTGCACTGAAAAACTTAGAATATAAGAAACGCACAGTGTAGTACATAGTATATGAGTGAGTTGCACTGAAAAACTTAGAATTTAAGAAACGCACAGTGTAGTACATAGTATATGAGTGAGTTGCACTGAAAAACTTAGAATTTAAGAAACGCACAGTGTAGTACATAGTATATGAGTGAGTTGCACTGAAAAACTTAGAATATAAGAAACGCACAGTGTAGTACATAGTATATGAGTGAGTTGCACTGAAAAACTTAGAATATAAGCAACGCACAGTGTAGTACATAGTATATGAGTGAGTTGCACTGAAAAACTTAGAAAATAAGAAACGCACAGTGTAGTACATAGTATATGAGTGAGTTGCTCTGAATAACTTAGAATATAAGAAATGCACAGTGTAGTACATAGTATATGAGTGAGTTGCACTGAAAAACTTAGAATATAAGAAACGCACAGTGTAGTACATAGTATATGAGTGAGTTACACTGAAAAACTTAGAATTTAAGAAACGCACAGTGTAGTACATAGTATATGAGTGAGTTGCACTGCAAAACATAGAATATAAGAAACGCACAGTGTAGTACATAGTATATGAGTGAGTTGCACTGAAAAACTTAGAATATAAGAAACGCACAGTGTAGTACATAGTATATGAGTGAGTTGCACTGAAAAACTTAGAATTTACTGAAAAACCCGCATTACACGAAATGCACAGTGTAGTAAATAGTATATGAGTGAGTTGCACTGCAAAACTTAGAATATAAGAAACGCACAGTGTAGTACATAGTATATGAGTGAGTTGCACTGAAAAACTTAGAATTTACTGAAAAACCCGCATTACACGAAATGCACAGTGTAGTACATAGTATATGAGTGAGTTGCACTGAAAAACTTAGAATATAAGAAACGCACAGTGTAGTACATAGTATATGAGTGAGTTGCACTGAAAAACTAAGAATATAAGAAACGCACATTGTAGTACATAGTATATGAGTGAGTTGCACTGAAAAACTTAGAATTTAAGAAACGCACAGTGTAGTACATAGTATATGAGTGAGTTGCACTGCAAAACTTAGAATATAAGAAACGCACAGTGTAGTACATAGTATATGAGTGAGTTGCACTGAAAAAGTTAGAATATAAGAAACGCACAGTGTAGTACATAGTATATGAGTGAGTTGCACTGAAAAACTTAGAATTTACTGAAAAACCCGCATTACACGAAATGCACAGTGTAGTACATAGTATATGTGTGAGTTGCACTGAAAAACTTAGAATATAAGAAACGCACAGTGTAGTACATAGTATATGAGTGAGTTGCACTGAAAAACTTAGAATATAAGCAACGCACAGTGTAGTACATAGTATATGAGTGAGTTACACTGAAAAACTTAGAATTTAAGAAACGCACAGTGTAGTACATAGTATATGAGTGAGTTGCACTGCAAAACATAGAATATAAGAAACGCACAGTGTAGTACATAGTATATGAGTGAGTTGCACTGAAAAACTTAGAATATAAGAAACGCACAGTGTAGTACATAGTATATGAGTGAGTTGCACTGAAAAACTTAGAATTTACTGAAAAACCCGCATTACACGAAATGCACAGTGTAGTACATAGTATATGAGTGAGTTGCACTGAAAAACTTAGAATATAAGAAACGCACAGTGTAGTACATAGTATATGAGTGAGTTGCACTGAAAAATTTAGAATATAAGAAACGCACAGTGTAGTACTTAGTATATGAGTGACTTGCACTGAAAAACTTAGAAAATAAGAAACGCACAGTGTAGTACATAGTATATGAGTGAGTTGCTCTGAAAAACTTAGAATATAAGAAATGCACAGTGTAGTACATAGTATATGAGTGAGTTGCACTGAAAAACTTAGAATATAAGAAACGCACAGTGTAGTACATAGTATATGAGTGAGTTGCACTGAAAAACTTAGAATATAAGAAATGCACAGTGTAGTACATAGTATATGAGTGAGTTGCACTGAAAAACTTAGAATATAAGAAACGCACAGTGTAGTACATAGTATATGAGTGAGTTGCACTGAAAAACTTAGAATATAAGAAACGCACATTGTAGTACATAGTATATGAGTGAGTTGCACTGAAAAACTTAGAATATAAGAAACGCACAGTGTAGTACATATTATATGAGTTAGTTGCACTGCAAAACTTAGAATATAAGAAACGCACAGTGTAGTACATAGTATATGAGTGAGTTGCACTGAAAAAGTTAGAATATAAGAAACGCACAGTGTAGTACATAGTATATGAGTGAGTTGCACTGAAAAACTTAGAATTTACTGAAAAACCCGCATTACACGAAATGCACAGTGTAGTACATAGTATATGAGTGAGTTGCACTGAAAAACTTAGAATATAAGAAACGCACAGTGTAGTACATAGCATATGAGTGAGTTGCACTGAAAAACTTAGAATATAAGAAACGCACAGTGTAGTACATAGTATATGAGTGAGTTGCACTGAAAAACTTAGAATTTAAGAAACGCACAGTGTAGTACATAGTATATGAGTGAGTTGCACTGAAAAACTTAGAATATAAGCAACGCACAGTGTAGTACATAGTATATGAGTGAGTTGCACTGAAAAACTTAGAATATAAGAAACGCACAGTGTAGTACATAGTATATGAGTGAGTTGCACTGAAAAACTTAGAATTTAAGAAACGCACAGTGTAGTACATAGTATATGTGTGAGTTGCACTGAAAAACTTAGAATATAAGAAACGCACAGTGTAGTACATAGTATATGAGTGAGTTGCACTGAAAAACTTAGAATATAAGCAACGCACAGTGTAGTACATAGTATATGAGTGAGTTACACTGAAAAACTTAGAATTTAAGAAACGCACAGTGTAGTACATAGTATATGAGTGAGTTGCACTGCAAAACATAGAATATAAGAAACGCACAGTGTAGTACATAGTATATGAGTGAGTTGCACTGAAAAACTTAGAATATAAGAAACGCACAGTGTAGTACATAGTATATGAGTGAGTTGCACTGAAAAACTTAGAATTTACTGAAAAACCCGCATTACACGAAATGCACAGTGTAGTACATAGTATATGAGTGAGTTGCACTGAAAAACTTAGAATATAAGAAACGCACAGTGTAGTACATAGTATATGAGTGAGTTGCACTGAAAAATTTAGAATATAAGAAACGCACAGTGTAGTACTTAGTATATGAGTGACTTGCACTGAAAAACTTAGAAAATAAGAAACGCACAGTGTAGTACATAGTATATGAGTGAGTTGCTCTGAAAAACTTAGAATATAAGAAATGCACAGTGTAGTACATAGTATATGAGTGAGTTGCACTGAAAAACTTAGAATATAAGAAACGCACAGTGTAGTACATAGTATATGAGTGAGTTGCACTGAAAAACTTAGAATATAAGAAATGCACAGTGTAGTACATAGTATATGAGTGAGTTGCACTGAAAAACTTAGAATATAAGAAACGCACAGTGTAGTACATAGTATATGAGTGAGTTGCACTGAAAAACTTAGAATATAAGAAACGCACATTGTAGTACATAGTATATGAGTGAGTTGCACTGAAAAACTTAGAATATAAGAAACGCACAGTGTAGTACATATTATATGAGTTAGTTGCACTGCAAAACTTAGAATATAAGAAACGCACAGTGTAGTACATAGTATATGAGTGAGTTGCACTGAAAAAGTTAGAATATAAGAAACGCACAGTGTAGTACATAGTATATGAGTGAGTTGCACTGAAAAACTTAGAATTTACTGAAAAACCCGCATTACACGAAATGCACAGTGTAGTACATAGTATATGAGTGAGTTGCACTGAAAAACTTAGAATATAAGAAACGCACAGTGTAGTACATAGCAAAGAGTGAGTTGCACTGAAAAACTTAGAATATAAGAAACGCACAGTGTAGTACATAGTATATGAGTGAGTTGCACTGAAAAACTTAGAATTTAAGAAACGCACAGTGTAGTACATAGTATATGAGTGAGTTGCACTGAAAAACTTAGAATATAAGCAACGCACAGTGTAGTACATAGTATATGAGTGAGTTGCACTGAAAAACTTAGAATATAAGAAACGCACAGTGTAGTACATAGTATATGAGTGAGTTGCACTGAAAAACTTAGAATATAAGCAACGCACAGTGTAGTACATAGTATATGAGTGAGTTGCACTGAAAAACTTAGAAAATAAGAAACGCACAGTGTAGTACATAGTATATGAGTGAGTTGCTCTGAATAACTTAGAATATAAGAAATGCACAGTGTAGTACATAGTATATGAGTGAGTTGCACTGAAAAACTTAGAATATAAGAAACGCACAGTGTAGTACATAGTATATGAGTGAGTTATACTGAAAAACTTAGAATTTAAGAAACGCACAGTGTAGTACATAGTATATGAGTGAGTTGCACTGCAAAACATAGAATATAAGAAACGCACAGTGTAGTACATAGTATATGAGTGAGTTGCACTGAAAAACTTAGAATATAAGAAACGCACAGTGTAGTACATAGTATATGAGTGAGTTGCACTGAAAAACTTAGAATTTACTGAAAAACCCGCATTACACGAAATGCACAGTGTAGTAAATAGTATATGAGTGAGTTGCACTGCAAAACTTAGAATATAAGAAACGCACAGTGTAGTACATAGTATATGAGTGAGTTGCACTGAAAAACTTAGAATTTACTGAAAAACCCGCATTACACGAAATGCACAGTGTAGTACATAGTATATGAGTGAGTTGCACTGAAAAACTTAGAATATAAGAAACGCACAGTGTAGTACATAGTATATGAGTGAGTTGCACTGAAAAACTAAGAATATAAGAAACGCACATTGTAGTACATAGTATATGAGTGAGTTGCACTGAAAAACTTAGAATTTAAGAAACGCACAGTGTAGTACATAGTATATGAGTGAGTTGCACTGCAAAACTTAGAATATAAGAAACGCACAGTGTAGTACATAGTATATGAGTGAGTTGCACTGAAAAAGTTAGAATATAAGAAACGCACAGTGTAGTACATAGTATATGAGTGAGTTGCACTGAAAAACTTAGAATTTACTGAAAAACCCGCATTACACGAAATGCACAGTGTAGTACATAGTATATGAGTGAGTTGCACTGAAAAACTTAGAATATAAGAAACGCACAGTGTAGTACATAGTATATGAGTGAGTTGCACTGAAAAACTTAGAATATAAGAAACGCACAGTGTAGTACATATTATATGAGTGAGTTGCACTGAAAAACTTAGAATTTAAGAAACGCACAGTGTAGTACATAGTATATGACTGAGTTGCACTGAAAAACTTAGAATATAAGCAACGCACAGTGTAGTACATAGTATATGAGTGAGTTACACTGAAAAACTTAGAATTTAAGAAACGCACAGTGTAGTACATAGTATATGAGTGAGTTGCACTGCAAAACATAGAATATAAGAAACGCACAGTGTAGTACATAGTATATGAGTGAGTTGCACTGAAAAACTTAGAATATAAGAAACGCACAGTGTAGTACATAGTATATGAGTGAGTTGCACTGAAAAACTTAGAATTTACTGAAAAACCCGCATTACACGAAATGCACAGTGTAGTACATAGTATATGAGTGAGTTGCACTGAAAAACTTAGAATATAAGAAACGCACAGTGTAGTACATAGTATATGAGTGAGTTGCACTGAAAAATTTAGAATATAAGAAACGCACAGTGTAGTACTTAGTATATGAGTGACTTGCACTGAAAAACTTAGAAAATAAGAAACGCACAGTGTAGTACATAGTATATGAGTGAGTTGCTCTGAAAAACTTAGAATATAAGAAATGCACAGTGTAGTACATAGTATATGAGTGAGTTGCACTGAAAAACTTAGAATATAAGAAACGCACAGTGTAGTACATAGTATATGAGTGAGTTGCACTGAAAAACTTAGAATATAAGAAACGCACAGTGTAGTACGTAGTATATGAGTGAGTTGCACTGAAAAACTTAGAATATAAGAAATGCACAGTGTAGTACATAGTATATGAGTGAGTTGCACTGAAAAACTTAGAATATAAGAAAAGCACATTGTAGTACATAGTATATGAGTGAGTTGCACTGAAAAACTTAGAATTTAAGAAACGCACAGTGTAGTACATAGTATATGAGTGAGTTGCACTGCAAAACTTAGAATATAAGAAACGCACAGTGTAGTACATAGTATATGAGTGAGTTGCACTGAAAAAGTTAGAATATAAGAAACGCACAGTGGAGTTAGGGAAGCAGAAACCGGCCTGAGTAGGGCCACAGGCCACATCCGGCCGGATCAGCGCCGGGGTAGCGGGAGCGCAGGGTTGCCTGACACCCTCCAGCTACCCACGACCCCCGCCGCAGGATTTTGGGACTGCTGGTGAGTGGAACACAGCTTCTGCTCCAATCCAATTGCGTGGGACCTGAGACTGCATTAGTTAGGGAAGCAGAAACCGGCCTGAGTAGGGCCACAGGCCTCATCCGGCCAGATCAGCGCCGGGGTAGCAGGAGCGCAGGGTTGCCTGACACCCGCCAGCTACCCACGACCCCCGCCGCAGGATTTTGGGACTGCTGGTGAGTGGAACACAGCTTCTGCTCCAATCCAATTGCGCGGGACCTGAGACTGCATTAGTTAGGGAAGCAGAAACCGGCCTGAGTAGGGCCACAGGCCTCATCCGGCCAGATCAGCGCCGGGGTAGCGGGAGCGCAGGGTTGCCTGACACCCGCCAGCTACCCATGACCCCCGCCGCAGGATTTTGGGACTGCTGGTGAGTGGAACACAGCTTCTGCTCCAATCCAATTGCGCGGGACCTGAGACTGCATTAGTTAGGGAAGCAGAAACCTGCCTGAGTAGGGCCACAGGCCTCATCCGGCCAGATCAGCGCCGGGGTAGCAGGAGCGCAGGGTTGCCTGACACCCGCCAGCTACCCACGACCCCCGCCGCAGGATTTTGGGACTGCTGGTGAGTGGAACACAGCTTCTGCTCCAATCCAATTGCGCGGGACCTGAGACTGCATTAGTTAGGGAAGCAGAAACCGGCCTGAGTAGGGCCACAGGCCTCATCCAGCTGGATCAGCGCCAGGGTAGCGGGAGAGCAGGGTTGCCTGACACCCTCCAGCTACCCACGACCCCCGCCACAGGATTTTGGGACTGCTGGTGAGTGGAACACAGCTTCTGTTCCAGTCCAATCACGCGGGACCTGAGACTGCTCTGGTTGGGGAGAGAGAAATCCGGCCTACATAGGGCCACAACCCTCTTCCGGTCAGAAAAGCACTGGGGCAGCTGGGGCGCAGGGTCGGCTGACACTCACCAGCTACCCACAACACCCACCACAGGATCTTAAGACTTCTGGAGAGTGGAACACAGCTTCTGCTCCAATCCAATTGCACGTGGGACCAGAGACTGCATTAGTTAGGGAAGCAGAAAAACGGCCTGTGTAGGACCACAGGCCTCTTCCGGCTGGACCAGCACCGGGGTACCATCAGCTACCCACGACCCCCGCCGCAGGATTTAGAGACTGCTGGTGAGTGGAACACAGCTTCTGCTCCAATCTTTAAACAGTGACAACGACAACAACTAACCCCAGAGATTACCAGATGGCGAAAGGTAAACGTAATAATCTTACTAACAGAAACCAAGACCACTCACCATCATCAGAACCCAGCACCCCCACTTCGCCCAGTCCAGGGCACCCCAACACACTGGAAAAGCTAGACACGGATTTAAAAGCATATCTCCTGATGATGATAGAGAACTTCAAGAAGGACTTTAATAACACACTTAAAGAAATGCAGGAGAACACTGCTAAACAGGCAGAAGACAATAAAGAGAAAGCACAAAAATCCCTTAAAGAATTGCAGGAGAACACTGCTAAAGAGTTACAAATCCTTAAAGAAAAACACGATAACATAATCAAACAGGTAGAAGTCCTTACAGAAAAACAGGAAAACACATCCAAACAGATGATGGAAATGAACAAAACCATACTAGACCTAAAAAGGGAAGTAGACACAATAAAGAAAACCCAAAATGAGGCAACACTGGAGATAGAAACCCTAGGAAAGAAATCTGGAACCATAGATACGAGCATCAGCAACAGAATACAAGAGATGGAAGAGAGAATCTCAGGTGCAGAAGATTCCATAGAGAACATCGGCACAACAATCAAGGAAAATGTAAAATGCAAAAAGATCCTAACTCAAAACATCCAAGAAATACAGGACGCAATGAGAAGACCAAACCTACGGATAATAGGAGTGGATGAGAATGAAGATTTTCAACTCAAAGGACCAGCAAACATCTTCAACAAAATTATAGAAGAAAACTTCCCAAATCTAAAGAAAGAGATGCCCATGAACATACAAGAAGCCTACAGAACTCCAAATAGACTGGACCAGAAAAGAAATACCTCCCGACACATAATAATCAGAGCAACAAATGCTCTAAATAAAGATAGAATACTAAAAGCAGTAAGAGAAAAAGGCCAAGTAACATATAAAGGCAAGCCTATCAGAATTACACCAGATTTTTCACCAGAGACTATGAAAGCCAGAAGATCCTGGACGGATGTTATACAGACACTAAAAGAACACAAATTCCAGCCCAGGCTACTATACCCAGGCAAACTCTCAATTAACATAGATGGAGAAACCAAAGTATTCCACGACAAAACCAAATTCACACATTATCTCTCCACGAATCCAGCCCTTCAAAGGATAATAACAGAAAAAAACCAATACAAGGACAGGAACCACGCCCTAGAAACAACAAGAAGGTAATCCCTCAACAAACCTAAAAGAAGACAGCCACAAGAACAAAATGCCAACTTTAACAACAAAAATAACAGGAAACAACAATTACTTTTCCTTAATATCTCTTAATATCAATGGACTCAACTCCCCGATAAAAAGACATAGACTAACAAACTGGCTACACAAACAAGACCCAACATTTTGCTGCTTACAGGAAACTCATCTCAGAGAAAAGGATAGACACTACCTCAGAATGAAAGGCTGGAAAACAATTTTCCAAGCAAATGGCATGAAGAAACAAGCTGGAGTAGCCATTCTAATATCTGATAAGATTGACTTCCAACCCAAAGTCATTAAAAAAGACAGGGAGGGACACTTCATACTCATCAAAGGTAAAATCCTCCAAGAGGAACTATCAATCCTGAATATCTATGCTCCAAATACAAAGGCAGCCACATTCATTAAAGAAACTTTAGTAAAGCTCAAAGCACACATTGCACCTCATACAATAATAGTGGGAGACTTCAACACACCACTTTCACCAATGGACAGATCATGGAAACAGAAAATAAACAGGGACACAGGGAAACTAACAGAAATTATGAATCAAATGGATCTGGCAGATATCTACAGAACATTCTATCCTAAAACAAAAGGATATACCTTCTTCTCAGCACCTCATGGTACCTTCTCCAAAATTGACCACATAATTGGTCACAAAGCAGGCCTCAACAGATATAAAAATATTGAAATTGTCCCATGCATCCTATCAGATCACCATGGCCTAAGGCTGATCTTCAATAACAAAATAAATAATAGAAAGCCAACCTTCACGTGGAAACTGAACAACACTCTTCTCAATGATACCTTGGTCAAGGAAGTAATAAAGAAAGAAATTAAGGACTTTTTAGAGTTCAATGAAAATGAAGCCACAACATACCCAAACTTATGGGACGCAATGAAAGCATTTCTAAGAGGAAAACTCATAGCTCTGAGTGCCTCCAAAAGGAAACTAGAGAGAGCACACATTAGCAGCTTGACAACACACCTAAAAGCACTAGAACAAAAGGAAGCAAATTCACCCAAGAGGAGTAGACGGCAGGAAATAATCAAACTCAGGGGTGAAATCAACCAAGTGGAAACAAGAAAAACTATTCAAAGAATCAACCAATCAAGGAGCTGGTTCTTTGAGAAAATCAACAAGATAGATAAACCCTTAGCCAGACTCACTAGAGGGCACAGGGAAAGCATCCTAATTAACAAAATCAGAAATGAAAAAGGAGACATAACAACAGATCCTGAAGACATCCAAAACACCATCAGATCCTTCTACCAAAGGCTATACTCAACAAAACTGGAGAACCTGGATGAAATGGAGAAGTTCCTAGACAGATACCAGGTACCAAAGTTGAATCAAGATCAGGTTAATGATCTAAACAGCCCTATATCCCCCAAAGAAATAGAAGCAGTCATTAATAGTCTCCCAACTAAAAAAAGCCCAGGACCAGATGGGTTTAGTGCAGAGTTCTATCAGACCTTCAAAGAAGATCTAATCCCAGTTCTTCACAAACTATTCCACAAAATAGAAACAGAAGGTACTCTACCCAACTCATTCTATGAAGCCACAATTACTCTGATACCTAAACCACAAAAAGACCCAACAAAGATAGAAAACTTCAGACCAATATCCCTTATGAATATTGATGCAAAAATCCTCAATAAAGTTCTTGCTAACCGAATCCAAGAACACATCAAAACAATCATCCATCCTGACCAAGTAGGTTTCATCCCAGGGATGCAGGGATGGTTCAATATACGAAAATCCATCAACGTAATCCAGTATATAAACAAACTCAAAGACAAAAACCACATGGTCATCTCGTTAGATGCGGAAAAAGCATTTGACAAGATCCAACACCCATTCATGATAAAAGTCTTGGAAAGATCAGGAATTCAAGGCCCATACCTAAACATGATAAAAGCAATCTACAGCAATCCAGTAGCCAACATCAAAGTAAACGGTGAGAAGCTTGAAGCAATCCCTCTAAAATCAGGGACTAGACAAGGCTGTCCACTTTCTCCATACCTATTCAACATTGTACTTGAAGTCCTAGCCAGAGCAATTCGACAACAAAAGGAGATCAAAGGGATACAAATTGGAAAAGATGAAGTCAAAATATCACTTTTTGCAGATGATATGATAGTATATATAAGTGACCCTAAAAATTCCACCAGAGAACTCCTAAGCCTGATAAACAGCTTCGGTGAAGTAGCTGGATATAAAATTAACTCAAACAAATCAATGGCCTTTCTCTACACAAAGAATAAACAGGCTGAGAAAGAAATTAGGGAAACAACACCCTTCTCAATAGTCACAAATAATATAAAATATCTTGGCGTGACTCTAACTAAGGAAGTGAAAGATCTGTATAATAAAAACTTCAAGTCTCTGAAGAAAAAAATTCTAGAAGATCTCAGAAGATGGAAAGGTCTCCCATGCTCATGGATTGGCAGGATCAACATTGTAAAAATGGCTATCTTGCCAAAAGCAATCTACAGATTCAATGCAATCCCCATCAAAATTCCAAATCAATTCTTCAACGAATTAGAAAGTGCAATCTGCAAATTCATCTGGAATAACAAAAAACCTAGGATAGCAAAAACTCTTCTCAAGGATAAAAGAACCTCTGGTGGAATCACCATGCCGGACCTAAAGCTCTACTACAGAGCAATTGTGATAAAAACTGCATGGTACTGGTATAGTGACAGACAAATAGACCAATGGAATAGAATTGAAGACCCAGAAATGAACCCACACACCTACGGTCACTTGATCTTCGACAAGGGAGCTAAAAACATCCAGTGGAAGAAAGACAGCATTTTCAACAAATGGTGCTGGCACAACTGGTTGTTAACATGTAGAAGAATGCGAATCGATCCATTCCTATCTCCTTGTACTAAGGTCAAGTCTAAGTGGATCAAGGAACTTCACATAAAACCAGAGACACTGAAACTTATAGAGGAGAAAGTGGGGAAAAGCCTTGAAGATATGGGCACAGGGGAAAAATTCCTGAATAGAACAGTAATGGCTTGTGCTGTAAGATCGAGAATTGACAAGTGGGACCTCATGAAACTACAAAGCTTCTGCAAGGCTAAAGACACCATCAATAAGACAAAAAAACCACCAACAGATTGGGAAAGGATCTTCACCTATCCTAAATCAGATAAGGGACTAATATCCAATATATATAAAGAACTCAAGAAGGTGGACTCCAGAAAGTCAAATAACCCCATTAAAAAATGGGGCTCAGAACTGAACAAAGAATTCTCACCTGAGGAATACCGAATGGCAGAGAAGCACCTGAAAAAATGTTCAACATCCTTAATCATCAGGGAAATGCAAATCAAAACATCCCTGAGATTCCACCTCACACCAGTCAGAATGGCTAAGATCAAAAATTCAGGTGACAGCAGATGCTGGCGAGGATGTGGAGAAAGAGGAACACTCCTCCATTGTTGGTGGGATTGCAAGCTTGTACAACCACTCTGGAAATCAGTCTGGCGGTTCCTCAGAAAATTGGACATAGTACTACCGGAGGATCCAGCAATACCTCTCCTGGGCATATATCCAGAAGATGTCCCAACCGGTAAAAAGGACACATGCTCCACTATGTTCATAGCAGCCCTATTTATAATAGCCAGAAGCTGGAAAGAACCCAGATGTCCCTCAACAGAGGAATGGATACAGAAATTATGGTACATTTACACAATGGAGTACTACTCAGCTATTAAAAAGAATGAATTTATGAAATTCCTAGCCAAATGGATGGACCTGGAGGGCATCATCTTGAGTGAAGTAACACAATCACAAAAGAACTCACACAATATGTATTCATTGATAAGTGGATATTAGCCCAAAACTTAGGATACCCAAGATATAAGATACAATTTGATAAACGCATGAAACTCAACACGAAGGAAGACCAAAGTGTGGACACTGTGCACCTTCTTAGAATTGGGAACAAAACACCCAGGGAAGGAGTTACAGAGACAAAGTTCGTAGCTGTGATGAAAGGATGGACCATTTAGAGACTGCTGTATCCAGGGATCCGTCCCATAATCAGCTTCTAAACGCTGACACCATTGCATACACTAGCAAGATTTTGCTGAAAGGACCCAAATATAGCTGTCTCTTGTGAGACGATGCCGGGGCCTAGCAAACACAGGAGTGGATGTTCACAGTCAGCTATTGGATGTATCACAGGGCTCCCAATGGAGAAGCTAGAGAAAGTACCCAAGGAGCTAAAGGGACCTGCAACCCTATTGTTGGAACAACATGATGTACTAACCAGAACCCTGGAGCTCTTGTCTCTAGCTGCATATGTATCGAAAGATGGCCTAGTCGGCCATCACTGGAAAGAGAGGCCCATTGGACTTGCAAACTTTATATGCCCCAATATAGGGGAATGCCAGGGCCAAAAGAATGGGAATGGGTGGGTAGGGAAGTGGGGGGCGCTATGGGGGACTTTTGGGATAGTATTGGAAATGTAATGGAGGAAAATATGTAAAAAAAATATAAAAAAAAAAAAAAAAAAAAAAAAAAAGAAACGCACAGTGTAGTACATAGTATATGAGTGAGTTGCACTGAAAAACTTAGAATTTACTGAAAAACCCGCATTACACGAAATGCACAGTGTAGTACATAGTATATGAGTGAGTTGCACTGAAAAACTTAGAATATAAGAAACGCACAGTGTAGTACATAGTATATGAGTGAGTTGCACTGAAAAACTTAGAATTTAAGAAACGCACAGTGTAGTACATAGTATATGAGTGAGTTGCACTGAAAAACTTAGAATATAAGCAACGCACAGTGTAGTACATAGTATATGAGTGAGTTGCACTGAAAAACTTAGAATATAAGAAACTCACAGTGTAGTACATAGTATATGAGTGAGTTGCACTGAAAAACTTAGAATATAAGAAACGCACAGTGTAGTACATAGTATATGAGTGAGTTGCACTGAAAAACTTAGAATATAAGAAACGCACAGTGTAGTACATAGTATATGAGTGAGTTGCACTGAAAAACTTAGAATTTAAGAAACGCACAGTGTAGTACATAGTATATGAGTGAGTTGCACTGAAAAAGTTAGAATATAAGAAACGCACAGTGTAATACATAGTATATGAGTGAGTTGCACTGAAAAACTTAGAATTTACTGAAAAACCCGCATTACACGAAATGCACAGTGTAGTACATAGTATATGAGTGAGTTGCACTGAAAAACTTAGAATATAAGAAACGCACAGTGTAGTACATAGTATATGAGTGAGTTGCACTGAAAAACTTAGAATTTACTGAAAAACCCGCATTACACGAAATGCACAGTGTAGTACATAGTATATGAGTGAGTTGCACTGAAAAACTTAGAATATAAGAAACGCACAGTGTAGTACATAGTATATGAGTGAGTTGCACTGAAAAACTTAGAATATAAGAAACGCACAGTGTAGTACATATTATATGAGTGAGTTGCACTGAAAAACTTAGAATTTAAGAAACGCACAGTGTAGTACATAGTATATGAGTGAGTTGCACTGAAAAACTTAGAATATAAGCAACGCACAGTGTAGTACATAGTATATGAGTGAGTTACACTGAAAAACTTAGAATTTAAGAAACGCACAGTGTAGTACATAGTATATGAGTGAGTTGCACTGCAAAACATAGAATATAAGAAACGCACAGTGTAGTACATAGTATATGAGTGAGTTGCACTGAAAAACTTAGAATATAAGAAACGCACAGTGTAGTACATAGTATATGAGTGAGTTGCACTGAAAAACTTAGAATTTACTGAAAAACCCGCATTACACGAAATGCACAGTGTAGTACATAGTATATGAGTGAGTTGCACTGAAAAACTTAGAATATAAGAAACGCACAGTGTAGTACATAGTATATGAGTGAGTTGCACTGAAAAATTTAGAATATAAGAAACGCACAGTGTAGTACTTAGTATATGAGTGACTTGCACTGAAAAACTTAGAAAATAAGAAACGCACAGTGTAGTACATAGTATATGAGTGAGTTGCTCTGAAAAACTTAGAATATAAGAAATGCACAGTGTAGTACATAGAATATGAGTGAGTTGCACTGAAAAACTTAGAATATAAGAAACGCACAGTGTAGTACATAGTATATGAGTGAGTTGCACTGAAAAACTTAGAATATAAGAAACGCACAGTGTAGTACATAGTATATGAGTGAGTTGCACTGAAAAACTTAGAATATAAGAAATGCACAGTGTAGTACATAGTATATGAGTGAGTTGCACTGAAAAACTTAGAATATAAGAAAAGCACATTGTAGTACATAGTATATGAGTGAGTTGCACTGAAAAACTTAGAATTTAAGAAACGCACAGTGTAGTACATAGTATATGAGTGAGTTGCACTGCAAAACTTAGAATATAAGAAACGCACAGTGTAGTACATAGTATATGAGTGAGTTGCACTGAAAAAGTTAGAATATAAGAAACGCACAGTGTAGTACATAGTATATGAGTGAGTTGCACTGAAAAACTTAGAATTTACTGAAAAACCCGCATTACACGAAATGCACAGTGTAGTACATAGTATATGAGTGAGTTGCACTGAAAAACTTAGAATTTAAGAAACGCACAGTGTAGTACATAGTATATGAGTGAGTTGCACTGAAAAACTTAGAATATAAGCAACGCACAGTGTAGTACATAGTATATGAGTGAGTTGCACTGAAAAACTTAGAATATAAGAAACTCACAGTGTAGTACATAGTATATGAGTGAGTTGCACTGAAAAACTTAGAATATAAGAAACTCACAGTGTAGTACATAGTATATGAGTGAGTTGCACTGAAAAACTTAGAATATAAGAAACGCACAGTGTAGTACATAGTATATGAGTGAGTTGCACTGAAAAACTTAGAATATAAGAAACGCACAGTGTAGTACATAGTATATGAGTGAGTTGCACTGAAAAACTTAGAATATAAGAAACGCACATTGTAGTACATAGTATATGAGTGAGTTGCACTGAAAAACTTAGAATTTAAGAAACGCACAGTGTAGTACATAGTATATGAGTGAGTTGCACTGAAAAACTTAGAATATAAGAAACGCACAGTGTAGTACATAGTATATGAGTGAGTTGCACTGAAAAACTTAGAATATAAGAAACGCACATTGTAGTACATAGTATATGAGTGAGTTGCACTGAAAAACTTAGAATTTAAGAAACGCACAGTGTAGTACATAGTATATGAGTGAGTTGCATTGAAAAAGTTAGAATATAAGAAACGCACAGTGTAGTACATAGTATATGAGTGAGTTGCACTGAAAAACTTAGAATTTACTGAAAAACCCGCATTACACGAAATGCACAGTGTAGTACATAGTATATGAGTGAGTTGCACTGAAAAACTTAGAATATAAGAAACGCACAGTGTAGTATATAGTATATGAGTGAGTTGCACTGAAAAACTTAGAATATAAGAAAGGCACAGTGTAGTACATAGTATATGAGTGAGTTGCACTGAAAAACTTAGAAAATAAGAAACGCACAGTGTAGTACATAGTATATGAGTGAGTTGCTCTGAAAAACTTAGAATATAAGAAATGCACAGTGTAGTACATAGTATATGAGTGAGTTGCACTGAAAAACTTAGAATATAAGAAACGCACAGTGTAGTACATAGTATATGAGTGAGTTGCACTGAAAAACTTAGAATATAAGAAATGCACAGTGTAGTACATAGTATATGAGTGAGTTGCACTGAAAAACTTAGAATATAAGAAACGCACATTGTAGTACATAGTATATGAGTGAGTTGCACTGAAAAACTTAGAATATAAGAAACGCACAGTGTAGTACATAGTATATGAGTGAGTTGCACTGAAAAACTTAGAATATAAGAAACGCACAGTGTAGTACATAGTATATGAGTGAGTTGCACTGAAAAACTTAGAATTTACTGAAAAACCCGCATTACACGAAATGCACAGTGTAGTACATAGTATATGAGTGAGTTGCACTGAAAAAGTTAGAATATAAGAAACGCACAGTGTAGTACATAGTATATGAGTGAGTTGCACTGAAAAACTTAGAATATAAGAAACGCACAGTGTAGTACATAGTATATGAGTGAGTTGCACTGAAAAACTTAGAATATAAGAAACGCACAGTGTAGTACATAGTATATGAGTGAGTTGCACTGAAAAACTTAGAATATAAGAAACGCACAGTGTAGTACATAGTATATGAGTGAGTTACACTGAAAAACTTAGAATTTAAGAAACGCACAGTGTAGTACATAGTATATGAGTGAGTTGCACTGCAAAACATAGAATATAAGAAACGCACAGTGTAGTACATAGTATATGAGTGAGTTGCACTGAAAAACTTAGAATATAAGAAACGCACAGTGTAGTACATAGTATATGAGTGAGTTGCACTGAAAAACTTAGAATTTACTGAAAAACCCGCATTACACGAAATGCACAGTGTAGTACATAGTATATGAGTGAGTTGCACTGAAAAACTTAGAATATAAGAAACGCACAGTGTAGTACATATTATATGAGTGAGTTGCACTGAAAAACTTAGAATTTAAGAAACGCACAGTGTAGTACATAGTATATGAGTGAGTTGCACTGAAAAACTTAGAATATAAGCAACGCACAGTGTAGTACATAGTATATGAGTGAGTTGCACTGAAAAACTTAGAATATAAGAAACGCACAGTGTAGTACATAGTATATGAGTGAGTTACACTGAAAAACTTAGAATTTAAAAAACGCACAGTGTAGTACATAGTATATGAGTGAGTTGCACTGCAAAACATAGAATATAAGAAACGCACAGTGTAGTACATAGTATATGAGTGAGTTGCACTGAAAAACTTAGAATATAAGAAACGCACAGTGTAGTACATAGTATATGAGTGAGTTGCACTGAAAAACTTAGAATTTACTGAAAAACCCGCATTACACGAAATGCACAGTGTAGTACATAGTATATGAGTGAGTTGCACTGAAAAACTTAGAATATAAGAAACGCACAGTGTAGTACATAGTATATGAGTGAGTTGCACTGAAAAATTTAGAATATAAGAAACGCACAGTGTAGTACTTAGTATATGAGTGACTTGCACTGAAAAACTTAGAAAATAAGAAACGCACAGTGTAGTACATAGTATATGATTGAGTTGCTCTGAAAAACTTAGAATATAGGAAATGCACAGTGTAGTACATAGTATATGAGTGAGTTGCACTGAAAAACTTAGAATATAAGAAACGCACAGTGTAGTACATAGTATATGAGTGAGTTGCACTGAAAAACTTAGAATATAAGAAACGCACAGTGTAGTACATAGTATATGAGTGAGTTGCACTGAAAAACTTAGAATATAAGAAATGCACACTGTAGTACATAGTATATGAGTGAGTTGCACTGAAAAACTTAGAATATAAGAAACGCACATTGTAGTACATAGTATATGAGTGAGTTGCACTGAAAAACTTAGAATTTAAGAAACGCACAGTGTAGTACATAGTATATGAGTGAGTTGCACTGCAAAACTTAGAATATAAGAAACGCACAGTGTAGTACATAGTATATGAGTGAGTTGCACTGAAAAAGTTAGAATATAAGAAACGCACAGTGTAGTACATAGTATATGAGTGAGTTGCACTGAAAAACTTAGAATTTACTGAAAAACCCGCATTACACGAAATGCACAGTGTAGTACATAGTATATGAGTGAGTTGCACTGAAAAACTTAGAATATAAGAAACTACAGTGTAGTACATAGTATATGAGTGAGTTGCACTGAAAAACTTAGAATTTAAGAAACGCACAGTGTAGTACATAGTATATGAGTGAGTTGCACTGAAAAACTTAGAATATAAGAAACGCACAGTGTAGTACATAGTATATGAGTGAGTTGCACTGAAAAACTTAGAATATAAGAAACTCACAGTGTAGTACATAGTATATGAGTGAGTTGCAGTGAAAAACTTAGAATATAAGAAACGCACAGTGTAGTACATAGTATATGAGTGAGTTGCACTGAAAAACTTAGAATATAAGAAACGCACAGTGTAGTACATAGTATATGAGTGAGTTGCACTGAAAAACTTAGAATATAAGAAACGCACATTGTAGTACATAGTATATGAGTGAGTTGCACTGAAAAACTTAGAATTTAAGAAACGCACAGTGTAGTACATAGTATATGAGTGAGTTGCACTGAAAAAGTTAGAATATAAGAAACGCACAGTGTAGTACATAGTATATGAGTGAGTTGCACTGAAAAACTTAGAATTTACTGAAAAACCCGCATTACACGAAATGCACAGTGTAGTACATAGTATATGAGTGAGTTGCACTGAAAAACTTAGAATATGAGAAACGCACAGTGTAGTACATAGTATATGAGTGAGTTGCACTGAAAAACTTAGAATTTACTGAAAAACCCGCATTACACGAAATGCACAGTGTAGTACATAGTATATGAGTGAGTTGCACTGAAAAACTTAGAATATAAGAAACGCACAGTGTAGTGTATAGTATATGAGTGAGTTGCACTGAAAAACTTAGAATATAAGAAACGCACAGTGTAGTACATAGTATATGAGTGAGTTGCACTGAAAAACTTAGAAAATAAGAAACGCACAGTGTAGTACATAGTATATGAGTGAGTTGCTCTGAAAAACTTAGAATATAAGAAATGCACAGTGTAGTACATAGTATATGAGTGAGTTGCACTGAAAAACTTAGAATATAAGAAACGCACAGTGTAGTACATAGTATATGAGTGAGTTGCACTGAAAAACTTAGAATATAAGAAATGCACAGTGTAGTACATAGTATATGAGTGAGTTGCACTGAAAAACTTAGAATATAAGAAACGCACATTGTAGTACATAGTATATGAGTGAGTTGCACTGAAAAACTTAGAATATAAGAAACGCACAGTGTAGTACATAGTATATGAGTGAGTTGCACTGAAAAACTTAGAATATAAGAAACGCACAGTGTAGTACAGAGTATATGAGTGAGTTGCACTGAACAACTTAGAATTTACTGAAAAACCCGCATTACACGAAATGCACAGTGTAGTACATAGTATATGAGTGAGTTGCACTGAAAAACTTAGAAAATAAGAAACGCACAGTGTAGTACATAGTATATGAGTGAGTTGTACTGAAAAACTTAGAATATAAGAAACGCACAGTGTAGTACATAGTATATGAGTGACTTGCACTGAAAAACTTAGAAAATAAGAAACGCACAGTGTAGTACATAGTATATGAGTGAGTTGCTCTGAAAAACTTAGAATATAAGAAATGCACAGTGTAGTACATAGTATATGAGTGAGTTGCACTGAAAAACTTAGAATATAAGAAACGCACAGTGTAGTACATAGTATATGAGTGAGTTGCACTGAAAAACTTAGAATATAAGAAACGCACAGTGTAGTACATAGTATATGAGTGAGTTGCACTGAAAAACTTAGAATATAAGAAATGCACAGTGTAGTATATAGTATATGAGTGAGTTGCACTGAAAAACTTAGAATATAAGAAACGCACAGTGTAGTACATAGTATATGAGTGAGTTGCACTGAAAAACTTAGAATATAAGAAAAGCACATTGTAGTACATATTATATGAGTGAGTTGCACTGAAAAACTTAGAATATAAGAAACGCACAGTGTAGTACATATTATATGAGTTAGTTACACTGCAAAACTTAGAATATAAGAAACGCACAGTGTAGTACATAGTATATGAGTGAGTTGCACTGAAAAAGTTAGAATATAAGAAACGCACAGTGTAGTACATAGTATATGAGTGAGTTGCACTGAAAAACTTAGAATTTACTGAAAAACCCGCATTACACGAAATGCACAGTGTAGTACATAGTATATGAGTGAGTTGCACTGAAAAACTTAGAATATAAGAAACGCACAGTGTAGTACATAGTATATGAGTGAGTTGCACTGAAAAACTTAGAATATAAGAAACGCACAGTGTAGTACATAGTATATGAGTGAGTTGTACTGAAAAACTTAGAATTTAAGAAACGCACAGTGTAGTACATAGTATATGAGTGAGTTGCACTGAAAAACTTAGAATATAAGCAACGCACAGTGTAGTACATAGTATATGAGTGAGTTGCACTGAAAAACTTAGAATATAAGCAACGCACAGTGTAGTACATAGTATATGAGTGAGTTGCACTGAAAAACTTAGAATATAAGAAACGCACAGTGTAGTACATAGTATATGAGTGAGTTGCACTGAAAAACTTAGAATATAAGAAACGCACAGTGTAGTACATAGTATATGAGTGAGTTGCACTGAAAAACTTAGAAAATAAGAAACGCACAGTGTAGTACATAGTATATGAGTGAGTTGCTCTGAATAACTTAGAATATAAGAAATGCACAGTGGAGTACATAGTATATGAGTGAGTTGCAATGAAAAACTTAGAATATAAGAAACGCACAGTGTAGTACATAGTATATGAGTGAGTTACACTGAAAAACTTAGAATTTAAGAAACGCACAGTGTAGTACATAGTATATGAGTGAGTTGCACTGCAAAACATAGAATATAAGAAACGCACAGTGTAGTACATAGTATATGAGTGAGTTGCACTGAAAAACTTAGAATATAAGAAACGCACAGTGTAGTACATAGTATATGAGTGAGTTGCACTGAAAAACTTAGAATTTACTGAAAAACCCGCATTACACGAAATGCACAGTGTAGTACATAGTATATGAGTGAGTTGCACTGAAAAACTTAGAATATAAGAAACGCACAGTGTAGTACATAGTATATGAGTGAGTTGCACTGAAAAACTAAGAATATAAGAAACGCACATTGTAGTACATAGTATATGAGTGAGTTGCACTGAAAAACTTAGAATATAAGAAACGCACAGTGTAGTACATAGTATATGAGTGAGTTGCACTGAAAAACTTAGAATTTACTGAAAAACCCGCATTACACGAAATGCACAGTGTAGTACATAGTATATGAGTGAGTTGCACTGAAAAACTTAGAATATAAGAAACGCACAGTGTAGTACATAGTATATGAGTGAGTTACACTGAAAAACTTAGAATATAAGAAACGCACAGTGTAGTACATAGTATATGAGTGAGTTGCACTGAAAAACTTAGAATTTACTGAAAAACCCGCATTACACGAAATGCACAGTGTAGTACATAGTATATGAGTGAGTTGCACTGAAAAACTTAGAATATAAGAAACGCACAGTGTAGTACATAGTATATGAGTGAGTTGCACTGAAAAACTTAGAATATAAGAAACGCACAGTGTAGTACATAGTATATGAGTGAGTTGTACTGAAAAACTTAGAATTTAAGAAACGCACAGTGTAGTACATAGTATATGAGTGAGTTGCACTGAAAAACTTAGAATATAAGCAACGCACAGTGTAGTACATAGTATATGAGTGAGTTGCACTGAAAAACTTAGAATATAAGCAACGCACAGTGTAGTACATAGTATATGAGTGAGTTGCACTGAAAAACTTAGAATATAAGAAACGCACAGTGTAGTACATAGTATATGAGTGAGTTGCACTGAAAAACTTAGAATATAAGAAACGCACAGTGTAGTACATAGTATATGAGTGAGTTGCACTGAAAAACTTAGAAAATAAGAAACGCACAGTGTAGTACATAGTATATGAGTGAGTTGCTCTGAATAACTTAGAATATAAGAAATGCACAGTGTAGTACATAGTATATGAGTGAGTTGCAATGAAAAACTTAGAATATAAGAAACGCACAGTGTAGTACATAGTATATGAGTGAGTTACACTGAAAAACTTAGAATTTAAGAAACGCACAGTGTAGTACATAGTATATGAGTGAGTTGCACTGCAAAACATAGAATATAAGAAACGCACAGTGTAGTACATAGTATATGAGTGAGTTGCACTGAAAAACTTAGAATATAAGAAACGCACAGTGTAGTACATAGTATATGAGTGAGTTGCACTGAAAAACTTAGAATTTACTGAAAAACCCGCATTACACGAAATGCACAGTGTAGTACATAGTATATGAGTGAGTTGCACTGAAAAACTTAGAATATAAGAAACGCACAGTGTAGTACATAGTATATGAGTGAGTTGCACTGAAAAACTTAGAATTTACTGAAAAATCCGCATTACACGAAATGCACAGTGTAGTACATAGTATATGAGTGAGTTGCACTGAAAAACTTAGAATATAAGAAACGCACAGTGTAGTACATAGTATATGAGTGAGTTGCACTGAAAAACTAAGAATATAAGAAACGCACATTGTAGTACATAGTATATGAGTGAGTTGCACTGAAAAACTTAGAATATAAGAAACGCACAGTGTAGTACATAGTATATGAGTGAGTTGCACTGAAAAACTTAGAATTTACTGAAAAACCCGCATTACACGAAATGCACAGTGTAGTACATAGTATATGAGTGAGTTGCACTGAAAAACTTAGAATATAAGAAACGCACAGTGTAGTACATAGTATATGAGTGAGTTGCACTGAAAAACTTAGAATATAAGAAACGCACAGTGTAGTACATAGTATATGAGTGAGTTGCACTGAAAAACTTAGAAAATAAGAAACGCACAGTGTAGTACATAGTATATGAGTGAGTTGCTCTGAATAACTTAGAATATAAGAAATGCACAGTGTAGTACATAGTATATGAGTGAGTTGCAATGAAAAACTTAGAATATAAGAAACGCACAGTGTAGTACATAGTATATGAGTGAGTTGCACTGAAAAACTTAGAATATAAGAAACGCACAGTGTAGTACATAGTATATGAGTGAGTTGCACTGAAAAACTTAGAATTTACTGAAAAACCCGCATTACACGAAATGCACAGTGTAGTACATAGTATATGAGTGAGTTGCACTGAAAAACTTAAGAATATAAGAAACGCACAGTGTAGTACATAGTATATGAGTGAGTTGCACTGAAAAACTTAGAATTTACTGAAAAACCCGCATTACACGAAATGCACAGTGTAGTACATAGTATATGAGTGAGTTGCACTGAAAAACTTAGAATATAAGAAACGCACAGTGTAGTACATAGTATATGAGTGAGTTGCACTGAAAAACTAAGAATATAAGAAACGCACATTGTAGTACATAAGTATATGAGTGAGTTGCACTGAAAAACTTAGAATATAAGAAACGCACAGTGTAGTACATAGTATATGAGTGAGTTGCACTGAAAAACTTAGAATTTACTGAAAAACCCGCATTACACGAAATGCACAGTGTAGTACATAGTATATGAGTGAGTTGCACTGAAAAACTTAGAATATAAGAAAACGCACAGTGTAGTACATAGTATATGAGTGAGTTACACTGAAAAACTTAGAATATAAGAAACGCACAGTGTAGTACATAGTATATGAGTGAGTTGCACTGAAAAACTTAGAATTTACTGAAAAACCCGCATTACACGAAATGCACAGTGTAGTACATAGTATATGAGTGAGTTGCACTGAAAAACTTAGAATATAAGAAACGCACAGTGTAGTACATAGTATATGAGTGAGTTGCACTGAAAAACTTAGAATATAAGAAACGCACAGTGTAGTACATAGTATATGAGTGAGTTGCACTGAAAAACTTAGAATTTAAGAAACGCACAGTGTAGTACATAGTATATGAGTGAGTTGCTCTGAAAAACTTAGAATATAAGCAACGCACAGTGTAGTACATAGTATATGAGTGAGTTGCACTGAAAAACTTAGAATATAAGAAACGCACAGTGTAGTACATAGTATATGAGTGAGTTACACTGAAAAACTTAGAATTTAAGAAACGCACAGTGTAGTACATAGTATATGAGTGAGTTGCACTGCGAAACATAGAATATAAGAAACGCACAGTGTAGTACATAGTATATGAGTGAGTTGCACTGAAAAACTTAGAATTTACTGAAAAACCCGCATTACACGAAATGCACAGTGTAGTACATAGTATATGAGTGAGTTGCACTGAAAAACTTAGAATATAAGAAACGCACAGTGTAGTACATAGTATATGAGTGAGTTGCACTGAAAAACTTAGAATATAAGAAACGCACAGTGTAGTATATAGTATATGAGTGACTTGCACTGAAAAACTTAGAATATAAGAAACGCACAGTGTAGTACATAGTATATGAGTGAGTTGCACTGAAAAACTTAGAATATAAGCAACGCACAGTGTAGTACATAGTATATGAGTGAGTTGCACTGAAAAACTTAGAATATAAGAAACGCACATTGTAGTACATAGTATATGAGTGAGTTGCACTGAAAAACTTAGAATTTAAGAAACGCACAGTGTAGTACATAGTATATGAGTGAGTTGCACTGAAAAAGTTAGAATATAAGAAACGCACATTGTAGTACATAGTATATGAGTGAGTTGCACTGAAAAACTTAGAATTTAAGAAACGCACAGTGTAGTACATAGTATATGAGTGAGTTGCACTGCAAAACTTAGAATATAAGAAACGCACAGTGTAGTACATAGTATATGAGTGAGTTGCACTGAAAAAGTTAGAATATAAGAAACGCACAGTGTAGTACATAGTATATGAGTGAGTTGCACTGAAAAACTTAGAATTTACTGAAAAACCCGCATTACACGAAATGCACAGTGTAGTACATAGTATATGAGTGAGTTGCACTGAAAAACTTAGAATTTAAGAAACGCACAGTGTAGTACATAGTATATGAGTGAGTTGAACTGAAAAACTTAGAATATAAGCAACGCACAGTGTAGTACATAGTATATGAGTGAGTTGCACTGAAAAACTTAGAATTTACTGAAAAACCCGCATTACACGAAATGCACAGTGTAGTACATAGTATATGAGTGAGTTGCACTGAAAAACTTAGAATATAAGAAACGCACAGTGTAGTACATAGTATATGAGTGAGTTGCACTGAAAAACTTAGAATTTAAGAAACGCACAGTGTAGTACATAGTATATGAGTGAGTTGCTCTGAAAAACTTAGAATATAAGAAATGCACAGTGTAGTACATAGTATATGAGTGAGTTGCACTGAAAAACTTAGAATATAAGAAACGCACAGTGTAGTACATAGTATATGAGTGAGTTGCACTGAAAAACTTAGAATATAAGAAACGCACAGTGTAGTACATAGTATATGAGTGAGTTGCACTGAAAAACTTAGAATATAAGAAATGCACAGTGTAGTATATAGTATATGAGTGAGTTGCACTGAAAAACTTAGAATATAAGAAACGCACAGTGTAGTACATAGTATATGAGTGAGTTGCACTGAAAAACTTAGAATATAAGAAAAGCACATTGTAGTACATATTATATGAGTGAGTTGCACTGAAAAACTTAGAATATAAGAAACGCACAGTGTAGTACATATTATATGAGTTAGTTGCACTGCAAAACTTAGAATATAAGAAACGCACAGTGTAGTACATAGTATATGAGTGAGTTGCACTGAAAAAGTTAGAATATAAGAAACGCACAGTGTAGTACATAGTATATGAGTGAGTTGCACTGAAAAACTTAGAATTTACTGAAAAACCCGCATTACACGAAATGCACAGTGTAGTACATAGTATATGAGTGAGTTGCACTGAAAAACTTAGAATATAAGAAACGCACAGTGTAGTACATAGTATATGAGTGAGTTGCACTGAAAAACTTAGAATATAAGAAACGCACAGTGTAGTACATAGTATATGAGTGAGTTGTACTGAAAAACTTAGAATTTAAGAAACGCAACAGTGTAGTACATAGTATATGAGTGAGTTGCACTGAAAAACTTAGAATATAAGCAACGCACAGTGTAGTACATAGTATATGAGTGAGTTGCACTGAAAAAGTTAGAATATAAGAAACGCACAGTGTAGTACATAGTATATGAGTGAGTTGCACTGAAAAACTTAGAATATAAGAAACGCACAGTGTAGTACATAGTATATGAGTGAGTTGCACTGAAAAACTTAGAATATAAGAAACGCACAGTGTAGTACATAGTATATGAGTGAGTTGCACTGAAAAACTTAGAAAATAAGAAACGCACAGTGTAGTACATAGTATATGAGTGAGTTGCTCTGAATAACTTAGAATATAAGAAATGCACAGTGTAGTACATAGTATATGAGTGAGTTGCAATGAAAAACTTAGAATATAAGAAACGCACAGTGTAGTACATAGTATATGAGTGAGTTACACTGAAAAACTTAGAATTTAAGAAACGCACAGTGTAGTACATAGTATATGAGTGAGTTGCACTGCAAAACATAGAATATAAGAAACGCACAGTGTAGTACATAGTATATGAGTGAGTTGCACTGAAAAACTTAGAATATAAGAAACGCACAGTGTAGTACATAGTATATGAGTGAGTTGCACTGAAAAACTTAGAATTTACTGAAAAACCCGCATTACACGAAATGCACAGTGTAGTACATAGTATATGAGTGAGTTGCACTGAAAAACTTAGAATATAAGAAAATGCACAGTGTAGTACATAGTATATGAGTGAGTTGCACTGAAAAACTTAGAATTTACTGAAAAACCCGCATTACACGAAATGCACAGTGTAGTACATAGTATATGAGTGAGTTGCACTGAAAAACTTAGAATATAAGAAACGCACAGTGTAGTACATAGTATATGAGTGAGTTGCACTGAAAAACTAAGAATATAAGAAACGCACATTGTAGTACATAGTATATGAGTGAGTTGCACTGAAAAACTTAGAATATAAGAAACGCACAGTGTAGTACATAGTATATGAGTGAGTTGCACTGAAAAACTAAGAATATAAGAAACGCACATTGTAGTACATAGTATATGAGTGAGTTGCACTGAAAAACTTAGAATATAAGAAACGCACAGTGTAGTACATAGTATATGAGTGAGTTGCACTGAAAAACTTAGAATTTACTGAAAAACCCGCATTACACGAAATGCACAGTGTAGTACATAGTATATGAGTGAGTTGCACTGAAAAACTTAGAATATAAGAAACGCACAGTGTAGTACATAGTATATGAGTGAGTTACACTGAAAAACTTAGAATATAAGAAACGCACAGTGTAGTACATAGTATATGAGTGAGTTGCACTGAAAAACTTAGAATTTACTGAAAAACCCGCATTACACGAAATGCACAGTGTAGTACATAGTATATGAGTGAGTTGCACTGAAAAACTTAGAATATAAGAAACGCACAGTGTAGTACATAGTATATGAGTGAGTTGCACTGAAAAACTTAGAATATAAGAAACGCACAGTGTAGTACATAGTATATGAGTGAGTTGCACTGAAAAACTTAGAATTTAAGAAACGCACAGTGTAGTACATAGTATATGAGTGAGTTGCTCTGAAAAACTTAGAATATAAGCAACGCACAGTGTAGTACATAGTATATGAGTGAGTTGCACTGAAAAACTTAGAATATAAGAAACGCACAGTGTAGTACATAGTATATGAGTGAGTTACACTGAAAAACTTAGAATTTAAGAAACGCACAGTGTAGTACATAGTATATGAGTGAGTTGCACTGCGAAACATAGAATATAAGAAACGCACAGTGTAGTACATAGTATATGAGTGAGTTGCACTGAAAAACTTAGAATTTACTGAAAAACCCGCATTACACGAAATGCACAGTGTAGTACATAGTATATGAGTGAGTTGCACTGAAAAACTTAGAATATAAGAAACGCACAGTGTAGTACATAGTATATGAGTGAGTTGCACTGAAAAACTTAGAATATAAGAAACGCACAGTGTAGTATATAGTATATGAGTGACTTGCACTGAAAAACTTAGAATATAAGAAACGCACCGTGTAGTACATAGTATATGAGTGAGTTGCACTGAAAAACTTAGAATATAAGCAACGCACAGTGTAGTACATAGTATATGAGTGAGTTGCACTGAAAAACTTAGAATATAAGAAACGCACATTGTAGTACATAGTATATGAGTGAGTTGCACTGAAAAACTTAGAATTTAAGAAACGCACAGTGTAGTACATAGTATATGAGTGAGTTGCACTGAAAAAGTTAGAATATAAGAAACGCACATTGTAGTACATAGTATATGAGTGAGTTGCACTGAAAAACTTAGAATTTAAGAAACGCACAGTGTAGTACATAGTATATGAGTGAGTTGCACTGCAAAACTTAGAATATAAGAAACGCACAGTGTAGTACATAGTATATGAGTGAGTTGCACTGAAAAAGTTAGAATATAAGAAACGCACAGTGTAGTACATAGTATATGAGTGAGTTGCACTGAAAAACTTAGAATTTACTGAAAAACCCGCATTACACGAAATGCACAGTGTAGTACATAGTATATGAGTGAGTTGCACTGAAAAACTTAGAATATAAGAAACGCACAGTGTAGTACATAGTATATGAGTGAGTTGCACTGAAAAACTTAGAATTTAAGAAACGCACAGTGTAGTACATAGTATATGAGTGAGTTGCACTGAAAAACTTAGAATATAAGAAACTCACAGTGTAGTACATAGTATATGAGTGAGTTGCACTGAAAAACTTAGAATATAAGAAACGCACATTGTAGTACATAGTATATGAGTGAGTTGCACTGAAAAACTTAGAATTTAAGAAACGCACAGTGTAGTACATAGTATATGAGTGAGTTGCACTGAAAAAGTTAGAATATAAGAAACGCACAGTGTAGTACATAGTATATGAGTGAGTTGCACTCAAAAACTTAGAATTTACTGAAAAACCCGCATTACACGAAATGCACAGTGTAGTACATAGTATATGAGTGAGTTGCACTGAAAAACTTAGAATATAAGAAACGCACAGTGTAGTACATAGTATATGAGTGAGTTGCACTGAAAAACTTAGAATTTATTGAAAAACCCGCATTACACGAAATGCACAGTGTAGTACATAGTATATGAGTGAGTTGCACTGAAAAACTTAGAATATAAGAAACGCACAGTGTAGTATATAGTATATGAGTGAGTTGCACTGAAAAACTTAGAATATAAGAAACGCACAGTGTAGTACATAGTATATGAGTGAGTTGCACTGAAAAACTTAGAAAATAAGAAACGCACAGTGTAGTACATAGTATATGAGTGAGTTGCTCTGAAAAACTTAGAATATAAGAAATGCACAGTGTAGTACATAGTATATGAGTGAGTTGCACTGAAAAACTTAGAATATAAGAAACGCACAGTGTAGTACATAGTATATGAGTGAGTTGCACTGAAAAACTTAGAATATAAGAAATGCACAGTGTAGTACATAATATATGAGTGAGTTGCACTGAAAAACTTAGAATATAAGAAACGCACATTGTAGTACATAGTATATGAGTGAGTTGCACTGAAAAACTTAGAATATAAGAAACGCACAGTGTAGTACATATTATATGAGTAAGTTGCACTGCAAAACTTAGAATATAAGAAACGCACAGTGTAGTACATAGTATATGAGTGAGTTGCACTGAAAAAGTTAGAATATAAGAAACGCACAGTGTAGTACATAGTATATGAGTGAGTTGCACTCAAAAACTTAGAATTTACTGAAAAACCCGCATTACACGAAATGCACAGTGTAGTACATAGTATATGAGTGAGTTGCACTGAAAAACTTAGAATATAAGAAACGCACAGTGTAGTACATAGTATATGAGTGAGTTGCACTGAAAAACTTAGAATATAAGAAACGCACAGTGTAGTACATAGTATATGAGTGAGTTGCACTGAAAAACTTAGAATTTAAGAAACGCACAGTGTAGTACATAGTATATGAGTGAGTTGCTCTGAATAATTTAGAATATAAGAAATGCACAGTGTAGTACATAGTATATGACTGAGTTACACTAAAAAACTTAGAATATAAGAAACGCACAGTGTAGTACATAGTATATGAGTGAGTTACACTGAAAAACTTAGAATTTAAGAAACGCACAGTGTAGTACATAGTATATGAGTGAGTTGCACTGCAAAACATAGAATATAAGAAACGCACAGTGTAGTACATAGTATATGAGTGAGTTGCACTGAAAAACTTAGAATATAAGAAACGCACAGTGTAGTACATAGTATATGAGTGAGTTGCACTGAAAAACTTAGAATTTACTGAAAAACCCGCATTACACGAAATGCACAGTGTAGTACATAGTATATGAGTGAGTTGCACTGAAAAACTTAGAATATAAGAAACGCACAGTGTAGTACATAGTATATGAGTGAGTTGCACTGAAAAACTTAGAATATAAGAAACGCACAGTGTAGTACATAGTATATGAGTGACTTGCACTGAAAAACTTAGAAAATAAGAAACGCACAGTGTAGTACATAGTATATGAGTGAGTTGCTCTGAAAAACTTAGAATATAAGAAATGCACAGTGTAGTACATAGTATATGAGTGAGTTGCACTGAAAAACTTAGAATATAAGAAACGCACAGTGTAGTACATAGTATATGAGTGAGTTGCACTGAAAAACTTAGAATATAAGAAATGCACAGTGTAGTACATAATATATGAGTGAGTTGCACTGAAAAACTTAGAATATAAGAAACGCACATTGTAGTACATAGTATATGAGTGAGTTGCACTGAAAAACTTAGAATATAAGAAACGCACAGTGTAGTACATATTATATGAGTAAGTTGCACTGCAAAACTTAGAATATAAGAAACGCACAGTGTAGTACATAGTATATGAGTGAGTTGCACTGAAAAAGTTAGAATATAAGAAACGCACAGTGTAGTACATAGTATATGAGTGAGTTGCACTCAAAAACTTAGAATTTACTGAAAAACCCGCATTACACGAAATGCACAGTGTAGTACATAGTATATGAGTGAGTTGCACTGAAAAACTTAGAATATAAGAAACGCACAGTGTAGTACATAGTATATGAGTGAGTTGCACTGAAAAACTTAGAATATAAGAAACGCACAGTGTAGTACATAGTATATGAGTGAGTTGCACTGAAAAACTTAGAATTTAAGAAA